>NW_020526298.1:0-256806 GCF_003368295.1 Carassius auratus | reverse complement strand
ATCATTTTAGAATATAAGACTGATAATATGTTTAAGATCTGAGTCAGGGTAAAAAAAATCAATCTACAGGCAATTTTATAGAAAAGTGTCCTATTTAAATTTGTTGAAAAACAACCTCAGAATCATATAAACGCTCAAAATGAAAGCATAGTCATGTTAATTAAAGGAATCATGAATCGACAAAAAAAAAAAAAAAAAAAAAAAAAACGCTTGTCAGAAGTGGGATTCGAACCCACGCCTCCATTCGGAGACCAGAAAGCCCGCTTCACAGGAAGGTTTGAACCTTGAGTCTGGCGCCTTAGACCGCTCGGCCATCCTGACACACGTCACCTAGCGCACTGATACCTTTCTGTCCAATTACTAGTGAACTTTCTTTTATAAATGTTTCAGATGTTTAGAAACGAAGTGAATACTTTAATTGTTCAGAAACAGACGTACATAATGCTCGAGCGCTAACGTTAGCATTAGGCTATCGATAGCCAAAGTAGTCTTTGATATAGAAGAGCATGAGAGCAAAACTTAACGTACAGCACCTTCAAACAGCGCTTACAACACAGACACAATAAAAACCATTATAAACAGAATGGTAAAACAGTTTCTGGGTGAAGAACGGTGCGTAAGAAAGCGTTGTGCTGATGCACTGATCAAAATTCTGAGATTCTAATTAGAGATTCGTGGTTTATGATGTTGTTTATGAATATGCGCAGCATAAAACATCAAGAGCTCTCCTTCATAATATATAACAACATTTTGTAAAGTTTAGCTAGTTAAATTATGCAGACAATAGCATAAGAAATTATCAATATAATGTAAAATGTTTCAGTCTCTCTCTCAAAAAAAGAAGTGTTTCAGTTGTGTAAACGCTCCCTCTGGTGGTGGCAGGACTGGAGCAGGTGTTGTTCCCTTTAGGAACTGAAATGAAACAATGACCACTGTTTTTTATTATTATTATTATTTTAGATTAGCGTTTATTTTCCTTTTGTACTGACCAGTCTTACATTTATTCAATTTCTAAGGCAGGACGTTTTAAAGTTTTTTCATCACAAGCATGGTGTCAAGCAGGATTTTGGGGGCAATTCCAGAAGCACCAGCTAAGATAAACAGCACAGCCTTTTTATATTGTGTATCAGCCATAAAAAAACCCACAAAGTATCTGTTAAGTACCTGTTAAAGTCAAAGGCACTCATAAACAGCCTCATGCAGTGCGTGATGGCCTCAGAGAGATGGGTTTCCTCTGGAGAGATGCTCATCATGTACTGATGAAAGAGCAGCAGGGGTCTGATGCCAGAGCACTGTAATGTTGACTCTGATTGATGGCACTCAGCCGCGGCGAGGGGTTAATGAAACTGTGTCTCTCTTACCTCTTTCCCCCATCATGCATATGCCTTCATTTCAAATATTTCATGCTTGTCAGTAGTTTATTTCATTTATCTCACTCTCTCTTTCTCAGCAGTTTTCTCCGCGTCCTCTAGAGGGTTTCTGTACTTCTTGTCCTTTATGTTTTAAGGTTGTTTATCCCCCTTTGATTGGGTGACCAGGAATAGTATAGCTATGAGAAAGTTTTGCACAAGTTCTGTTTGGAAAAAAGAAAATGAAGAAGAACCCAAGCATCCAGAACACTGTAAGTGTGGTGTCTTTGTGTGAGTTGGAGTTTAGGGCTAAGTATGTCTAAATGAACTTAACTGAAGAAACAGAGGAATGTTAGGTGCATATATATATATAAATGCAGTTTTTATATGTAGGATATTACCTTTGTGTCTAAAATGTATCCACATTCTGTCATCATCATTTGAATGAGAATATGTGGCTTATCTAAAATGTTACTTTATTAATTAATTAATTAATTAATTCGTTTTGTTACATACTTATTAACCAATACGTTACTTTAATTGCCGTTTCATCTTCGCTGGCATGTAGCAGTTGCTTTTTTTTGTGCAAAGAAGATAGTGTATTTTTACTTAAACATATTTGAAAATACGATAACAGACCACACACAAAACATACATTTTATACAACCTCTCTTCTGCATGAAAGGGTTTATATATATATATATATATATATATATATATATATATATATATATATATATATATATATATATATATATATATATATATATATATATATATATATACACGCAGGGTTTATATATATATATATATATATATATATATATATATATATATATATATATATATATATATATATATATATATATATATATATATATATATATATATATATATATATATATATATATATACACGTGCATGGGGCGGGCACTGTTACATTACGTCACATGTGTACCAGTCGTCGCGCTTCCTTGGTTACCAGCCTAGCAACGCCAATACACTTTCACAAGCGGAGTTACTGAACGCAAACAGGTAATGTTAATAAACTAAACCTTTTAAACTTATCTTAACAACAACTTACAAACACATTTCCAATTAAATTATCGTGTTTAAGTTATTGCGCAACCTGCAGACCGTTGGACAGGTGACGAGCTGTGTTTTTATAAGAACGTGCCAAACTCTCTTCTCACAGCTGTGTTGACATCTGCAAGACACAGCGCAGCTTCGTTTTACAATGTGAAAACGACAAATCTAATTCCAGTTCCGACAAGTTCAATGTAAAGACGAAAACCAAAGTGTTGAACATGGAGGTGCCGGTGAGTAAAAGTAAAGTTTTATATAAGGCGAATTGATTATGTTTATTGTTAACGTACTTTCTCATGAATAATTTATCGTAGAATGGCTGTCACAGGGAGTGCAGGATATACACTATTAATTTACAATACAAATTCCTAACAATAATAATTCTCACAATGAACATCTAATATCTTCCTTTTTTTCCCTTTGGTAAAAAGAACCCCCCCAAGAAACCAGATAAAACTGTTGGTCTTTTACCACAGATACAGCAGGTAAAGCCTGGCACTCATCCACCATATCTTTTTAAGTCAAGATTATGTCTTCTCAACTAACAACAGTGTGGCTTGTGACCTTTAGGTTCGGTCAAAACCTCGGTGGCATGAAGCAAGCCCTAGCTTTAGACTCAAGAGACCATCTCAAGAGGACACCCTTGGCTCTTTGCTCTCTAGTATGTGATCCAATGTATTTTGATTTATGAAACACATATACTGTATTACATTTTCAATCCAAACTATAATATCTGTGAGAACATATTTCAAATTTCCCTTAAGGAGATTTTCAAGGAACAGGGGTACACTGGCGTCAGACTCGTCATCGAGGTCCACAGCATGTGGGGACCAAAGATGGAGGGCTTTCTGGACCCTCTTACAGGCATCGTGGCGGTGTCCAGCCCAAGAGGGATCGTGAGCAGTTTCGCAGTGCTCTCGTCAGCATTATTATGTTGGTTTGATTTGCATAACGATGAGTTCTTGATGATAAATCGTACCTGTCACATACAGTATAATCAATAAAAGAACAATATGATTTCAGGCACCGTGAAGATGCCATTGCTACGTCCATCACAGAAAACAGCACCCCATCCACTTCAGGATCGCCTACTGCTGCAGAGAAGGACATTTTGGTAAGCAATGACCTTTTATGTTCATGTTCATTTTAGTTCAATTTTATTTAATCTCAGATGTGAGGCATTCGAATAAAAGGTAGTCATTCCATCCTGTATTAACATTATTGTATGTCCTTATGCCATTTGGCCACAAACATTGTGTCTTGTTTTCTGTCTTTCAGAGGTACTACTATTACATCCGCAATGGAATAGGCACAGAGGACGTGGCAGCTATGGAGGACTCTTGGCTTAAGAATGTTCTTGCTTTAGTCCCAGAACACCTGAAGAGTTTAAATGGAACCATTGAGACTCTCTCAGATGAGATGAGAGAAGACTATCTGCTCAGTGTCAAAAAGGCCATAGGTATGCTCTTCTGTTTGGCTAATCTGGCAGTTTGCAAAGGAGACACAGTAGATGTATATATTTCAGAGCACAGAGATCTTGGAGAAAGATTTTTCACAATGCCACTGAATAAAATCTGATGTTTAGTCTAGCTGCATGCTCCTACAAGATATACCTCACTGTCATTTTTAATAAACAATCATTTTAACAAACAATTTTTAGTCTCTGTGCTACATGACATGACCAAGTATTGTGTGTGGTGTTTTCCTCTGCTCCAGTGGATTTTGTGCTGCAAGACCCCAGAGAGAATCAGGAGTCCAAAGCTAGAGATCTCCCTGCACACAGACAAGAGTGAGTCCTGCTAAATTCCTTTTAGTGCTACAAGACACATGACAAATGATATCTCTTAGGCATAAAGTCATTCTAGTTTTCTTCTAAATTAAAATTTTAGCTTACATTATGTGATTTGTGACTTTGATGTACCAAGAACCTCTGTGGTATCAGTACTTTAACATTTCATATGATCCCCTTCTTCTAATCCCTGTTAGCATCCTTTACTGTAGCAATAGTTGATATATATATATTTACAAATATATGTATTTTGTCAATCATTGTGTATTAAATCCCCCCTTTGTTTCTTGCAGAATGGAAATTATTCCAAAGCCATGGAATAAATCATTTCTTCAGGCCCAGAAAAGAATGAGACACCAGCTTCACTCAATCAATCCCACTATGCTCGCAGTACTAGATCTGTGGCAGTTGTCTTTTAAGTAAGTGTCAGCTGAGCATGAAGACACTGTGGGACAGGACAATTGAACACTGAAGGCATTGAACTGCATTGTAAAATATTAAGCCCCTTGTGGAAAAAAGTACACTTTATCATACTTTAGCATCACACAGATACTGGTTACTCATATGTCACATTGTTATAAAAAGTTCAAAATAGCAAGTAAGTCACGTTTGGTCAGTAAACTCTCAGTAAAAGAGTACTTATTGCAATACTTGTATACTTTAAAACAATGTATTTAAGTGCAAACTGAATGTAACATTTTTAGACACTTTATTATACTAAACGTAACTAAAATGTAATTTAAAACAAAACATTTAATTTGACATTATTACAAAGTGTACTTTGTGTAATGAAACAGTGATGAAAAAAAAATACTTTTAGGAGTGCACATTCAGGTACACATTCAATCCATTATGTGCACTTCTTAATCACAAAGAGCCTTTTCCATAATGACTAGAATGTCTTGTTCTCTTCTGCAGGAAAGTGCGGCTTGTTGATGTGGAGGTCTTCCACAACGAGCAGGAAGCTGTGGAGTTGTCTGCTTTTCAGCAGTTAGTCAGCAAACACATTGAATATGCCACAGGCATCCTTCTCAAAAAGTAAGCACTCTCTGAAAATAGCCACAGACACGACGTAGTTCAGCACAAGGTCATCTTTATTTTTTCGTTCTCCCCAAAAACGCGCCAAACCTTCACACAGGAAAAACAGTCTCCCTTCCGGTCACGCACACTCTCGCGATAATACATTCCCTCGCACATGAAGTTAACAATCTCCTTCTCTTCTTTAAATAAGAAAAAAAATGAACGGGTGTTTTTGACATAAAACATTGTCACACACAAAAAAAAAATTTCAGAACACAGTAACATTAAAGTGCGTTTGTGTATTTAAACAAAAAAAAACTGTACCAAGATAGATGCTCAATGGACCAGATATTACAGTTTCCATACACCCTCATACAGCGCTTTAAGAAGCATAAGAGAGGAAGCACCTTTTTTTGTCAAACAGTCGGCAAGTTGTGACTTGGCTTCTGACCAACGCACTTCTTTGATTTTGTTAGCATGTATGAGCTCTTTGACACCGCTTATTTCTAATCTTAGTCTCTTCTCTGTGACCTGTTTTGTAGACTTAAGAGCATCAAACAGGGAATGGTTATCAGTAACACAGATAAGGGGAAGAGCATTAAGATCAGCTTTACCAGTAGTGAGCTCAGAGTAAAGCATAGCCAAGAACATAGCATTGTCAATACCATCTGACATGGCAAGGGTTTCTCCTGCCAGTGTGCTTCTTACCACACGTCTGATTTTTTTAGATTGCCAAAACAGTGGAGAGAACTTTCCTGTTTTTTCCATGAGAGCAATTAGAGCCCCACCCTGTGTGCCTCCATCTGGAAGATTACCCAGTGAAGCATCACTGAAAACCACCAAACTCAAATCATCACTGTTGCCCAAGTATTGAAACTTAAGTGTTACCTTCTCTGACTTAAGTTTACGGATCACTCTGTTCACTTCATGTATGGACTGAACAGTAGCATTCTTAATGTTGGATGCTAGGCTACATGTGTCAAACATAACATCTGGTCTTGTTTGTTTAGCAACCCACAGAACCTGTCCTATTTTGGATCTGAGTTGTTCTCTTTCTTTCTCGTTTAGTGGAGCCTCTCTCTGTACAGCACGTGTTGCCTGTAAGTGAACTGATTGTAGGTTTTCAATATAACTGTGCTGATGCACCTGCACTACACCACCCACAGTAGCAATGTTCATCCCCACATATGAAAAACTCTCATGCTCTTCACGACCCACGTGAAATGCAGATTTAAGTACAGGGATGACATTAGTTACAAAATGCTCTGAACCTGCCCAAAAAAAATCATCCACATGGCATGCCAGTACTCCTGTCACCTCAGACTGCTCATTCTGCCAATAAAACACTGCAGGATCAACCCGTGACATTTTACCACCACTGTTCAGCATGAGTTCTTTAACCTTGTTGTACCAGTAGAGAGAAGCATCTGCAAGTCCATACACACATTTCTTTAGTTTCCACAACACATTGTCCACGCCCGCTTCTGGTGGGGGACGAATGTAAATGTCTCTTGAGAGTTCCATTCCCTGCAAAAAAGCAGACTTAATATCCATAGAATTCACTTGCCATTTGTTTTGACAAATAACAGCTAACAGCAGCCTGAGTGACTCTGATGCACATGTGGGAGAATCTTTTTGTAACTCATGAATATTGACTTCTTCAAAACCTCTCGCCACAAGGCGGGCTTTGGGAACAATACCATTAGAAGTTTCCTTCAACGTACAGACCCATCTAGTAGAGATACATTTCTGACCCTTGTCTGTGACTTCTTCGTAAACATTATTATTTTGCCAGTTTTCAATCTCTTGCTGTTTAGCAGCATCAAAAGAGATGTCTTTGGTAATAAGTACATCACCATCGGTGTTCTCACATTCAGTGAGAAGATCATCAACATGTGACATGTCTAAAGCTTCCTTTTTACCCTCGCTGCCATTTGGTTCAAGATACTGCACATTGTACCAGTTTCTATATTGCCCTTTTGCTTTCCCTGCTCTGCCTAAAACTCTGGCAGTGTGTTTAGTACCATCATCTCTGTTTGTAAATGTCACTGTCTGACCTGTTCTCAGTTTGACACCAGTTGAACCCACTGTATTAGTAGCATCACTCTCTGTCTCATTAGTTTGTCTCATGTCTTCTCTATCATCTGTTTCTGTGTTTTCAGGGATTTGCACTTCTCTGTTAACACTCATTTCATCATCTGAATTCTCTGACACATCAGTGTGTATTACGTTTTCTTTTTCTTTACTATTTTCAGGGATATCAGGTAGTACAGGTGTATCCTCATCATATGCATTAACTTTATTCAGCCTGGACTGGTGTACTCTGACAAGGATCCCACCATGTCTGACAAACACTACAGAGCCATCTTGACCGATAACTGCAGCAGGGCCTTTCCACTCTGTACTGTCTGCTCGTTTGTAGTACACTCTGTCTCCTGTCTCATACTTTTCATCTGTAGGCCTGAGCTGCTTTCGTAAAGCTCTTCTTATTCTTTCTGAGCATTCCACCTCTGTGAATGCTCTTCTGGAAGCATGCAATGCTGCTAGGTGCTGTCCTACTCTAGTACTCATAGAAGTGCCTTCTAGAGCAGGCAGTTTATTAACCAAAACGGAGGGAAGATTAGGACTGTGACCAAACACAAGCTGATGTGAACTATAACCATGCACATTGATCATACTGTTTTTGGCCATTAGAGCCCAGTCTAGAGCAATCTGCCAGCCACACCCATTTTCTCTTTTCACCTTCAGGAGGATCTCAGTCAGTGTCATGTTGTGTCTCTCCAGCAGCCCGTTGCTCCAAGGACTGTATGCCGCTGTAGTCTTCATCTCGATGTTGAATTTTTCTGCCATCTCTCTTATCTCCTCATTGTTGAACTCGCCACCGTTGTCAGTGTATATCCGTTTTGGGGCACCATGAACACTTATCCATGAGTGAATGAAAGAGTTGACAATCTCCGAGGCTTTCTTTGTTCTCACAATGTTTCCAGCGCTGAAGCGTGTAAAATGGTCGATGATGTGGAGGTACCATATGCCAGGTTCCAGCTCATGTAAATCCATTGCCACCGTCTCATTGTACTCTGAGGCTAAAGGCAAACCAACAGCAGGCCTGGGCTTAGTCCTGCTATATCTTTGACATACCTCACAGTCACGGATGATCTCTTGCAGAATAACTGGACAGTCTTTGTCAGTATTTCCAGAGCTGAGGATGAGCCTCTGCAGCCGGTCTGCAGAGGCGTGGCCAAACTGCTTGTGAAGCTTCAGGAGAACTTTATGCTTCTCTTTTGTAGACATCTCTGCTGTGACGACAAGGACTTCACTTTCATTGGTGTCCGCTTCAGTATTACCATCTCTAATGTCAACACAATAGTGTCCCGAACTAGTGAGCTCAAGAGGCACTGGTTGCTTGAACATGACAACTTTGTCATTCTCCATGTCTAAAACAGTTCCTGCTCTCTTTAGAGCCATTTTGCTCAGCAGTAAGGGAATATCAACAGGAACAACTTCCGTTTCAATGTGACATTTTGTTGGTCCGATCTTAGCGGGAAGCTTTACCTTTCTATTGGAGTGTACCACCTGACCATCACCAAATCTGAAAGGTCTGCAGCTTGAAGATTCTGTTTGCATCAGTTTCTCTATTTGGCTTTGGCTCAGGTCTTTCATGTAACTATCCAGCCACTTTTCACCACAAACAGTACGTGTGCATGCTGTATCAATGATAGCTGATCCCAGTGATTCAGTTAGGAAGATCTCAGAGTCCGTCATGACTTTTGTAAACAGTGTAATGTTACACTCTTCGACATTTTCATCTTCTGCTAGCTTTACTTCATTTCTCCGATGAGGACAGTCTTTGGCCCAATGGTACGTGCTCTGACAAATTACGCATTTTGTTCGCTTACCATATTTGTCGAGTGGGTTTGTACCTTGCTGTGGCTGCCACTGTCTGCTCTGTGACTGGCTGTTGTTCCGTCTGAATTTAAACGGTGGCCTCTGCTCCGTGAAAAACGCCGCATCTAGAGTCTCGCTGCCTCCGCTTGCTCCACTGGTTTTTCCTCCGAAAATCCGTTTTAACGCTGACTTCATGGATGCGAATGTTAAATCCGTGCACGCTGTAAGTGCTAGCTGCCTACTCTTCTCTTCAAGACAAGCCGTGTCCAGGAGCTTAAACGCTAACACCGCGTCAGGCAGAGTCATGTTGTACTTCTTCATGCGGTTGTATCTCTGCTCAAAGTCTATGATGTAGTCTGCCATGGACACCGCGCTGTCTTTGGAAATCGAGTCGAAATGAGAGTACGCTTCATAAGCGCGGTCTTTTTCTTCTCTCAAGAATACGGAGTCCAGTTTATCTAGCAAGGTTTTCATACCGTCGTCTTCGTTCAGATCGCTCGCGGGTATTTCCAAAGCGGTCTCTCTGGCTCGCCCCTCGAGCCCCAACACCACCGCGAGTGCCTGTTTTTTCTTGTCCAAATCCGTAACAAGTTTCCAAATACTAATTTCATTTTTCCAGCACTCGTATGGTCTGGATTCGTCAAACTTAGGCGGTACTCTATAGTTGGAAACCATCCTCTGCTACCATGAAAATAGCCACAGACACGACGTAGTTCAGCACAAGGTCATCTTTATTTTTTCGTTCTCCCCAAAAACGCGCCAAACCTTCACACAGGAAAAACAGTCTCCCTTCCGGTCACGCACACTCTCGCGATAATACATTCCCTCGCACATGAAGTTAACACTCTCAGCTGTTTTCCTTTATTTGTCAACTCATCAGTGACCATGTGAATTGATCATCCATCTCAACTGTCTTTTGAATTTTTCACGGATGAAGACAATAACTTGACAATGAATGATTTTGCTTACTACTCAGTATTGCAGTATGCAGTTACAAGTTGTCGACAACTGAACAGAATCCAAATCAATTTCCTAAGCTTAGCAGACTGTACTCTTCAAAAACAATGCAACTCCAATTGTATCTTTTTATTATTATTATTCTATTTTTTTTTTTATCAAACAGGTGGATACCCGAAGTGCAGCAAATCTGTTGTCTTAGTAGCAAGCGCAAACTGATCCCTAGCAACAGTAGTGTTGCTCGACTGCAGTCTTTCTACAACTGTCTGGCCACGCTCATGACCTACCAGCTCCAAAGCCTGGCACTGGAGTCTATTCAGGACTACACACACCTCATCGCCCAGGACCCTGTAAGATCTGGACCACCACATTTTTTATTATACCAAATATCATTTTATATCACTGTGGAATCTTTTTTTTTTTTGCTTCAGTGTATCTTTTATTATTTACATTTTGACAGCCTTTATAAATCCCCATGGCCTATGAAGTAATATGTGTTTTTTTTTTTTTTTTTTACCCACTGAAGCGGTCAGTGCGAGCCTATGAGCATCCAGGGTTCGTCCTAAGGCTGGTGCTGGATCAAAATACTATCAGATTTGAACCTGATTTCAAAGACTTTGAAGTCACTCTGCTAAATGTGTATGACATGATGCTGAAATCCTTAAGTTTGATCCCTCGAGTAGAGATGAAGCTGTACTCAGAATGGGTAAACATGTTTTTTTTATTTGATGTTAAATCTTGTTTGTGCTGTGTTGTTTGATAGCTATATTAATATTAAAAGCAACATATCATGAGGAATCCAATTTTCATTGATCTTTTGAGATAAAAGAGTTCAATGTACTCTGATTATTGTCATTTCTGTGTCATGTATTTACACATTTATACCAATTCAAGCCTGGACCAGAAACACATCATACTCTGAAGCCCATCATCTTGCCGGAGATCCTGAAGGCCCAGCAGGAGAAGATCACACGTGTAATACGTGCAGAAAGAGCTGAACCTTTGAAGCATATCCGTGTTTATGATAAGTATGCTCCACTGGTGTCCCAGCAAGCTGAGGAGGATGTTAACCAGTTCCTGCAGGAGCAACACTCCTTCCAGGAGCTGATGATGGAGGTGACACGCTACCAGCAGTTAGCTGATGAGATCCAATACAACACCTTGAAGGTTGATGGTTATTTACAGTCCACATTTTAGCAGTCTTTCCCCACAGAATTATGACCATCATTGATTGTGTTCTGGGTTTCAGGTGGTGCGTTTGGGCATGTTTGAAGTGCATTCCCATGATTTGGTCCGTGCCCTTGTGAAGCGAGCAGAGGGTCTCTTGCACAAACTGGTCACTCACATGTTACAGGGTCATCAAGAGTTCAATAACAAGTGAGTCACTGACAAATTTCCAAAACATTTTGTCAGTAACCTGTTAGTAATCCATGTCACTGATTTCTAGGTTGTGTGAGGAATATGATACCATATCAAATAAAGCCCTCAGAAATCCATCAGACACACAGGAACTCATGGAACTTAAGGTAATACTGACCTCCATCTCTATTTTTGAACCTGTCTCTGGAAAACAAAACATCTTTCAGTGCTGTATATTATTCCCTTGTTGTCATAGGCATATGTGATGAAGGTGGAGGCTGAGGAAATGCCTCAGCTGGAAATGAAGCTTCAGGAGTCCAATAGCAGGTTGTGTTTCTTGGTGGATTATGTCACATTCTCGCTCACAGACATTCAGCTGAACAGCAAGACCTTCCAGTGTCATGGACGCATGCCTTCCGTCTTTGATCAGCACCGCCAGATTATCCAAGAGAAGACCAACCAATTCCAGAATGGCCTGAAGGTACTAGAGATGCTGGTCAATCCTAAAAACAAATGACCAAACCAAACATGGAAACATACCCTGGAAACAGAAACATCAAATCTTCACATTATGCAACACTTTGTACATTACCGTATATAATGCATATAAGAACAACAATTAGGGAAAACAATAAAGAGCCCCCAAGCATGGGTGTTTATTTTATACTTCGCAGCCACAAAACATAAAAAAAACAGCACCTAAAAGACAAACAGAGACACAAATAGTAAAATCTAAGCAGCTAAGCAGCTAAAATTCACCAAAAGGACATAATTAAAACTCTGCACTATGTTGTTCAATCTGGCAATGCTGCACTATTGCAGAAACTAATGTGTGTTTTTTAAATGTAGTTGAGATGTGAGAGGGTTTTGGAGGATCTCAAGAGCTATGAACAGCAAGTGGAGGACTTTATGACCTTTGGTGACGTCTCTGAGCTCAACAAATATCTGAAAAAAGCCCAGGCCCTCAATTCCAAACTGGATTTGGTTATGGAAAAGGTACTGTGTATTCTGCACTAAAGCATTATGGTTTATTTCACTGCATCTTTAGCAAGGTTTTTATCCATATTATATAATGAAATGGGATATTGCGTAAAAATGCTAAATGGAAATACCAAGATGTAAATAAAATATTCTCAAGCCTGTTTACACAATCTGCAAAAGTGCAGGCGAAAGGGATGTTTAGGATATTTGTCAGTTGGATTTGTGAAAGAGTTTTAGAGTGCCTCTGAGAATAGCCGCTGTTATTGTTGCACCTGCCCAATCAAACTCATTCACTCTCTTATCCATCAGATCAGAGGTTTCAACCAGGAGGAGGAGGCCTTTGGCTGGCCTGTCTCTCAGTACCCACAATGCAAAGCTGTCCAAGACTGTCTGCTCCCTTATCTGCGTCTGTATGAGACAGCGGCTGAGTTTCAGAATCAACATCGTCAGTGGGTGAACGGCCCACTCTCGGCTGTCAACCCAGACAAAGTGGAAGCTGACGTGGGTAACTACAGCCGTTCCCTGTACAAGCTAGAAAAAAGCTTCCAGGACGCACCTAAAGCTCTTCAAATAGCCACCTCCGTGAAAGCAGAAGTGGAAGCCTTTAAGGAACACATTCCTCTAGTGCAGGCGAGTCGCTGTCACCTCACTTACATTGGTAGCTGAAAGCATTGTAAATTATATCTAATGAAGAACATGCAAGGGACTGAAATCTGCTGTGCTTTCTGGGGAATTCTGAAAGTGCAGATTCTGTGCCGGGCTGCTCATTAATTATGGGGATGATTTGTTTCGGCAGGTGCTTTGTAACCCCGGTCTCCGTGAGCGCCATTGGGAGGCAATGTCTGCAGTTGTTGGCTTCCCCCTCAAGCCCTCAGAGGAGGATGCCTGTGTGGCCCAGTTTCTTCCACTGCATCTGGAAGCTCACCTCTCTGCCTTTGAAACCATCAGCGAAGGGGCCAGCAAAGAACATGGCCTTGAAAAGGCCATGGAGCGCATGGCTAGTGAATGGGAAGGGATGGAGTTCACCCTCCTGCCCTATCGTGAAACTGGAACCTCCATTCTGTCCTCATTGGATGAGATCCAGATGCTGCTGGATGACCATATTGTCAAAACCCAGACTATGAGGGGCTCACCATTCATCAAGCCATTTGAGGTCGAGATACGGTGAGAGTCAATATGAACGTATATGCAAAAATGCAAAGTTTATACATATTGCATGTAATTCTGGTTGGCCAAAATTGTAGCTGTCATATTTGCCTATTCCCATTTGCTTATAATAATAATTTCTTTCTGAGATTGATCATTACTTGGCCACAAGCCAGCTAAGAATTCCACAAATCTACTTCAAAATTTCTTGGGGGTTTGTTTCTAAACTTCTAGGTTTATTTACTTATTTATATAAATCATAATATGTAACAAAATGAAAGTATGTGGTACAGATCATTTCATTAGTTTAGATTTTACATTTAGTCCATAGAGCACTGGTAAAATGTATTTTAGTTTACATGTAATTTTCAGCCATATCTGCTGTAATTTATTTCGTCAGACAATGATTTATCAAGGAAATTTTACTTACCTTACTGGGGCTTATACCTCATTAAAAGGGGTCTAGCTATGATTCTAAATGTGCATGTGAAACAAGCAGTTTTTTCCCAACAGTCGGGCTGAACGTTTCTTTGCAAGGTGAGTAACAGTGACATTAGCATTTCCATTAGAACACAGTTCAATGTGGTACAATAACAAAATAGTACATGCACTAATTCTGTGTTTATTTAATAGCTTTAGTGTCTCTTGATTGATCACATACTTTGTAATCCTGATTTTGAAGCACCAAAGGGAAAAAGAGGCTGTATTAATGAGCCCAAATTGGTACAGAAAAGTTTGGTATCTAGCTATTTGTCTCGCATGTTTACACTGTGTGTCTGTGTCTCAGGGACTGGGAGGGCAAGCTGCTTTTGCTGCAGGAGATTATGGATGAGTGGTTAAAGGTTCAGGGCACCTGGCTCTATCTGGAGCCCATCTTCAGTTCCCCAGACATCATGGCCCAGATGCCAGAAGAGGGACGTCGCTTTACTGCTGTGGATAAAACCTGGAGGGACACTATGAAACAAGTCAGCCTGGTGAGCCAGAAAGCCCTACATATGCAGCAGAATATAAAAACAATCTGTGGTTTGTTTATGTCTAGAACTGAGAAAAACTCTTTGAAAAAGTTCCTGACATATCAAACTTTAGTGTGTTCATGACAAATGAGACGGCTATCAGACACACACCCAAACACAGTCACCCATCTAGAGACTCTTCGGCAAGTAATTGGCAAGCCCAGTCTCAGTGCTCTGAGAGACATCAATATCTGTTGTCTCTCCTCTAAACGAAAAAAAAAAAAAAAAGTCACCTGGCTGTACTGTCAAATTGGAATTATGGATTTTGTCTGGAGGGACTAAAATCTAGGAGTGTGCAGAAAACAAGGTCATTGAGCATCACGAGGCATCCTGCCTCCCTTCCCAAGTTAAAAAAATAAATAAGTGTCCATAGTTTAAAAAAGAAATCTCAGCACTTTAGGTGAGTTAAAAGGCACTATCCTAATTCATCACAGACTCTTCCGAGACAATTTTCTGACAGTTGACAAACACTCTCTGAAATGGAAACTCACTATAGCCAAATATTCCGTTCTACACGTAGCTAAACAATGTCGATAATCATGTTGTTGAAAATCAGCTTTGTGCTTAATCAAGCTGTCATCAGAAAATACTCTGGACTGCCATATCAGATTATCCACTAGGTGTCTCTCTTCATCTACAGTACCCACAGAACTGTTCATTGCCTCCAGATTTTATTTACTCTTTTCTAATGTGTTTCTAACTTTCCCCTTTTGACAGAAAGGGAGATAAACATTCTGTAATTGAATTCAGAATTCTGGGCTTCTTTAAGGATGTTTTCTTTCTGAATAATTCCTACGCCACTCCACGATTTCCACATTACGAACCGTAAATGACTCTTCTTGGAAAAGCAAACATGTATTATTTCAGCTGGATGGCAGGTGCTTTTGCCTGTTGCTGCTTTACAGGAAACAGCAGTACATAAAGAAAGGCATGCTTATAATATCAGTGGGGTGTTTGGGGGAAACATGGAGATATGAGCCCAGTTTTTATTTTGCTGAAGACACAAGAAGGGTCATACTGTTACTGTATGAAGCTGTTCTGGATGCCGAAGCATTGATGCTACTGTAAATGAAAGGGAATGCATTCGTGAATATCTAGTAACTGTGACTATCTGGCTCTGTTGAGCAGCCCACCTGCATGTTTCTGCACCCTGTGAAAGGAAGCAGATGATTTTCAGCATTCCTTCATTCAGAAGCATTCCGGCAGCACTCACCCTCTCGCTCTAATGTAATTCAGTGTGACGGAGAGGGAGAATAATTAAAAGAGTAATTGGCATAAAACATCCCCTCTCGCTTTCATTAGAGTCATCCAATGGTGTCTTTTCATGTTTTAAAAGGGTTATTTTGTGTAGGCTTTGGTTATTAACAACCCCTCATTACTTCCTCTCAACCCTGTCAAGAAATCAGGCCTTTCTGTCATCCAAAAGTGATCGTTAAACTTCAATCTCTCAGTGAATGTGAAGTCTAGTCACCGTTGGTAATAGAAAATCAATAGCAATCCGAAAAGGGGAAAAAGCAATTATTATCTCTTTACAGGTGAGGAGCATCTATGAGGGGTGGATAGGGAGGGGGCGGGTATCCAATTGTTTCCTCTCTCTATAATGAAGGACGTGGCCTTCACACAACCTTTGGAGGAACGTTTGAAAATCAGACGGCGAAAGATAGGATGAGTTGTCCTGGTGGGAGACACCTTTCATAAATGAACTCTTTTGTGAAAGCAGGGAAATATGGCTATGAATATCATCTTTTCATCACCGGATTTGTCTGAACTTTTGAGGGCAGAGAATTAAAAGCAGTCTGATGGTGTTTCATTACCCACGGTTTTCAGGCTTGTTGAGTTTCTCAACTGCAGCTGAACTTGAAAACATCACACACGGTCCAGGGGCTTCCTTTAGAGATCAGTCTAAAATGCCCCGTTACGGTCTAATATGCACTTTACTTATCTACTAAATTATTAATGGCGCTTTATATAAAATATATTTCTCATACATACGGTAAGGGATTTGAACAAACCCTTAAGTATTCAACTTCAGGGTGTAATTTGCATTGGCATAGATATTATTGTGTTGAGGAGAGGTGTTGAAAATGGTTGAATCACATAGACTTACTGTACACTGAAGGAAGAACCAGAATATTTTAGTGACTTGTTGGCGGAATCTCTTGGCTAGGGGCTGTAAGCACACTCTTGCAACCTATGAGAGCACAAAAAAATGCATACCAATGCCGTGTGGATTGCCTGCAACAAACCAAGCATTATAGCAACGCGTTTTATAGGCCGAAATAATATATTCTGAAGACTAAAAGTCTTGTGACCTCATATCATTCATTTTAATTTCATAACACATAGCTAAATATGATGTATTTCTCTCTTAGGACAAGCATGTCCTGGCAGTGGTGGCCATTGAAAAGATGCTAGAAAAGATGAAAAGCAGTAATGAGTTGCTGGAACTCATTCTCAAGGGTCTGAATGAATACCTGGAGAAGAAGAGACTCTATTTCCCCCGCTTCTTCTTCCTGTCCAATGACGAGCTGCTGGAGATCCTCTCAGAGACTAAGGATCCAACCAGGTACTTTTTAAAGTACTCAGTGACGACAGTCTAATAGATTGGCTGATATTTGATCATATATTTCTAAATTTCACTAATAGCTGTAGATCAGGGTAATGGGTTTTTTTTTGAGTAAATGTGTAAATAAATTTTTCTTTTCATTTTAACAATATAGTGGCATCTCATGTGCTATCACTGTATTACATTTAACCATTTTGAAAGTTTAAGGTTTGTACAAATTTAATCAAAGAAGTCTCTTATACTCACCAAAGCTGCATTTATTTATACAGTAAGAACAGTAATATTGTGAAATACTAATACAATTTTAAATAACTTACTTTAGTGTGTTTTAAATGTAATTTATTCAGGCGATAGCAATGCAGAATTTTCAGCATCATTCCTCTAGTCTTCAGTGTCACATGATCCTTCAGAAATCATTCTAATATGCCAATTTGATGCTCAAGTCAAGGCGCATTTTTTCATAATTATCAATGTTAAAAACATTGGAAGCTGTGATCCATTATTTAAGGATTTTTTATGTGTGTGTGTGTGTGTGTGTGTGTGTGTTTAAAAGATTTATCTGAAACGAAATAATTATATTATTCCAAATAATAAATAAAAGTAATAAACAGAAATAAATAAGTACTGATCCCAAACATTTGAATGGTAGTGTATACAGTATATTGGCATTGTAACTGTCATCAGCGTTCATGCTTTCTGAATGTAAGTATAGGCACTGACCATCAAAAAACCCATATTGGTCAACCACTAGTGATCATTCTGCTTGATCCATTTCTACCGGTGCAGTTACAAATGTTCCTGAAGCTAAAGGAAGTGTCAGGAATTCTGTGAGTTTGCACTTTTAGTGTAGTGTGAGTTACAGTAATCTCACACTTTCTCCATATCCTCAAAGGGAAAGAGGCTTAAAGGTGACACTTCTCTAAGAAACATGATGTATAGGCTTGAGGAATATTGTTTGTCAGCAGTTAAGAGGATCTGATTTTGAAGTCTTCTGTTTTCAATATCCTTGCTGTTTGGGAATCGCTTTGTTGATAGATTGCTTTATGATAAAGCCAGGCTGCGTGACTGAATGTCGGAAACAACTATGGAAGATCAGTCTGTGCTATATCAATTATTCAAAAAACCTTAAGATGATGCAAGTTTGGGTCAATTTTTGATGTGCGGTGCTGCAATTTTTTTCTTTTTCTGAATTTTCATGAAGAACAACTGTGAGTGAAACTGTATCGCTAAAACTCACACTCTGAAATATAGTTTTACATGGTATTTTTTCATCTAGCTTTGCAACAGTTGACAAGAAGTATTGGTTATTAGTAGTTTCTAGCTGCTATAAAGTCCCAAGACTTTAGAGGGTTTAGTGTATTCAAGAATTTTCACCTTGATGTAGAATGTAGGATGGATGTAATTTACTGTAACATGAAATAAGAAACACAGCATTCACTCTGCAGAGCTTTAATCTCAATCATATGATATTTATGAATATATCTTGTTTTCACATAGCCTACTTTGGCATGTCTCCCATGGCAAATCCAACCGATGTTACGCCGCCTACCTAACCACTGCTGCCTACATAAACATTTAGTATGTGGGGCCTCAAAAGGAACAGGGAAGGACAAATGAAAAGCAATTTGGCTTCACCTCAGCCTCGAAAAAACCCAATTTGAACCCCTTAAAATCCAGTATTTACTGAGGGAATTTAATTATAGTGCTTTTTCTTCTTCCTGTGACACTCTGGCCTAGTTTCTCTGCTGTGGCTCCCCTGTGCAGGCCCTTAACGTATAAGCAAATCTTGTTATATTTCACCCTAGATATTTGTTTAATGATAAATGATGATGCCTCAAATGCAAGTTCAAATTGTGCTACTATAGGGCTCTTGGTTTCACAAACTAGGAATGTTTGCCTTGGCTGGCCTTGCTTTTACAAGTTCTGATCACCTCTCTCTTGCTTTCTTTCTCTTTATGTCACTCTCACTGTGTCATTCTCACTCATCTTTTGTGTCTGCCACATTTCTATTATATTTGAAAGTGAATTATAGCTTTACAGAAAAAAAAAAAAAAAAAAAAAAAAAAATATATATATATATATATATATATATATATACTTTTTTTAATTGAGATTTTTGAAATATGAATGCTGAATAAATAAGCTTGCCATTGATATATGGTTTGTTAGGATAGGACAATATTTGGCCGAGATAAAACTTTGAAAATCTGGAATCTGAGGATGCAAAAAAAAAAAAATTCTAAATACTGAGAAAATGACCTTTAAAGTTGTCCAAATGAAGTCTTTAGCAATGCATATTACTACTCATAAATTAATGGGATCATATGTATTTGCTGTGATTAAATTTGTTTTGCGGTTTAAGTAAAAAAAAAATATATATATATATATTTTCCACATACTGTACATTATTGTTTCTCCTCAAGGCCTGGCTTTATGATACGCATCGATTTTAACAAAACTCATCGTTCTGAAAAGCGAGATGTGCTTATATTGGCCAGCTATCCAGTGTGTTGTGATTGTCTGAATACCTGAAGCATGTGACGGAAATGTTACGCCCCTTTCCATACTGTGATGCTGTGTCCCGGTGCAACGAAACAAAACCGATAAAACCCATTTCAAACGAGGTATTTGTTGCATCCAGTGGGGACATAATTACTGATTATGATGACTTGTACCGTCTTATATCAAAACTTGCATTTGAATTGTCAGTGGCAAATTCTTTAAATATGAAAACATACTTACAGGCTGTGAGTCAGAACTGCTGGCATTGTAGGTTAAGCTTACTCTCCGAAGGTACAGGAAACAGTGTTCTGTGTTGCACACACACAAATATTTGGTTTGAACTTTTCTGGAACAGTGTCGTTAATAGAACTTAACCCCTGATTTCTACTTGTGTCCTCTTTAGTATTTTTGCTTTCTTAGTGAAACACAGCATCAATACGATGTGGCGGCGGAAGCAACAATACTATAGCGAAGAATCAAAGTTACGCCTTCTTTCTTTGCGGATACATTTTGTCAGTGTTATGCAAATCTGCCTACACAGTCACGTAGACATATAGGGTCATGTTTAAATGAAGTGGTTTAGGAGTGCGTGGATGCGTTTTAAATAGAATATCTCTTTGGGTTTGAGACTTTAGTCTTTGCATCTTTAGGGATCTTATCTATTCATGAACAGCTTCTAACACTCCAAAGAAAAGTAGAACTTGAAACCGCATCATATGACCCCTTTAAGACTGGTTTTGTGGTCCAGGGTCACACATTGCAGCAGCTGTTTTGCTGAAGTGTGTATCATAAAGTACTAGAGGGTGGAAGTGATAATGAGTGAAGTTAATAGAGTCAGTGACTCAAGGAAAATTTGTCCATGCTATCATCTGACAGTGTTACACATTTGAGTATTGCTTTTTCTCTGAATCTGACATTTCTGAACATCTAGGTGTTTTTGAAGCATGTCACCTCAAATGAAATATCAAATATTGTGTTGGAAACGGCCAACAGTTTACCGTCGGCTTTATGTTTCAGGGTGCAGCCCCACCTGAAGAAGTGTTTTGAGGGTATTGCTAACGTCGTGTTCACTGACGTTTTGGACATCACTCATATGAGGAGCAGTGAAGGAGAGGTGGTGGAGCTGCTGGATATCATCTCTACATCTAAAGCTCGTGGGCAGGTGGAGAAATGGCTCCTGGAGCTGGAGACTGGCATGCTCCACTCCATACACAAGGTAAAGAAGTGTATGAACTTTCTCTGACTCAGTGGATTCCTGAATAGCAGAATTGGAAACAGTTTAATTGGATTTGATTCAGTTTAGTCTGGCTTATACATTAATTGGTTCTGTTGACAAATCCTTTGCACAGGTAATTGCTTGTGGATGTACAATGACAGATTTTTGGTTTTTGACAGTGCCTCTAAAAACATTCACCCACTTTGGAAATATATTTTTGGAAGCACTTTGAAGCATTAGGGCTATTATTTTTCTACTTATGAACACAACATCTTTATAACATCAAAGTGAAAGAAAATGTTATTTAAAAACATGCATAATGAACGCAAATGTATGATGATGAAATGATGTTTTCAGACTCTTAGATTTCCTCTCCACACCACAGAATTACCTAAAATAAAAACATTAAAATTTCAACTTTATTTACCTTAAACATTATTGAACTCAAATTTTAATTTAGGATCATGGTTTTTAAGCTATAAGAGTGGATGAATTTCATGTCAGTCTTCATATTCACCTGTCTGCCATTCTTAGAAATGTGAAATGCTAACTGCTCTCTTGACTCCTGGCTGTCAGGTGATCGGAGAGGCGTTCGAAGCATATCCCAAAGACCTAAGGATCAACTGGGTCAGGGCCTGGCCGGGTCAGACAGTGCTCTGTGTGTCACAGGTTTACTGGACAAAGGACATTCATGAAGCCATTGCAAAGGGACCAAAGGTATGTTATACATACATAGCAATATAATCTTTTATTGTGCAGCTCTGAGGAATACTTCATTCTTATTGGTGATTTATGGCATTCTACTATTTGTGCATAGCGATCTGCTAAACTAGACAGTTGTCCACACAGTTAATATGATATTTTCATGTCTTCTTATCTTTTCATATAATAAAATAAATTGAACTCAGTTTAAAATGCCATATCTATTTACTTGTTTGCCAATTAGCCATATAATAGCCAGGATAATGTGTAGTCATTATCTGCCTCATTTCGAGTTGGGTCTGTTTTGCAATAATTGCTGTCTTACTGTACTTATGACTGCGTTTTTGTGTTCTGATTCAGGCTCTTCAGGCCTATCTTGAGCAGAACAATGCTCAGATAGATGACATTGTAACTCTGGTACGTGGCAAGCTTTCCAAACAGAACCGAGTAACACTTGGAGCGCTGGTGGTGCTTGACGTTCATGCGCGGGACGTGTTGGCTTCTCTGGTACAGAAGGGTGTGGATGACGAGACCAACTTTGAGTGGCTCAGCCAACTACGCTACTATTGGATTGTAAGTCTATTTGAGTGTTGGTAAGCGTGATTGAAAATGATTTGTGTCTTACTATTGTTTTGATTTTTTTTCTCCCCTCTCGACTCTTTGATCGGACCCTGTCTATGAAGGAAAACCAGCTTCAGACAAAGATGATCAATGCAGGCTTGGCATACGGCTATGAGTATCTTGGAAACACACCACGACTGGTCATCACTCCTCTCACTGATCGCTGCTATAGGTCAGAATTCTTCACATTATGCATAAAAACCAAAGGCAGTAGTTTTCACTGTGGCTGCACCCAGAGGATGCTCTATTAAATATAATAATAAGAAATGTTCCTTGAACAGCAAATCATGTGACACTGATGACTGGACTAAAATATTTGCTTTGCCAATGAATTACATTTTAAAGTATTTTTTTATTTTAATAATTCTTCACAATATTACTGTTTTACTGGATAATTGATCAAATAAATGTAGCCCTGGTAAATAAGAGCATAAGATACTTGTTTTTAAAAAATCGTACAGACCCCAAATTTTTGAATAGTAATTTGTTATTTTCATCTATCAAAATGTTATTATAAATTAACATTGTTAAATGATTTTTGATGAATATAAACTCTGGCTTTACCTTTTCAACATATCTTCTTTACCAGAACTCTATTTGGAGCTTTACACTTACATCTTGGCGGAGCCCCAGAGGGTCCTGCAGGGACCGGCAAGACCGAAACCACCAAAGATCTGGCTAAAGCCATAGCTAAGCAGTGTGTAGTCTTCAACTGCTCTGATGGCCTGGACTATATTGCACTGGGCAAATTCTTTAAGGTTAGTGTTACAAAGTCTGGAATTATGCCAAAGTTATGTTTAAATCTGAATTATTCGGCTCAGTATTTGGCATTAGGTTAGTGGAAAACACTAATATGAAATGATGGTTAATAAACACATGAGGTCAAGCATCATATGTCTTTAGAGAAAACCTCTCAAAACACAACAGCACAGCACTGACATGGCCATCACTGGTTACTATAGTAACACATATTCAGAATGCCAGAATTGTTGTAGAAAAAAATGTTTGCTTGTAGAAAGGGGTCATGAACTCTTCGAAATAATAGTACATATTGAGATTTGTCTTGTCTCATCTTGTCTTGTGTTGTCTTCCAGATTACTGACCCCACAAAAGTATTTCTAATTAAACTGAGCTTTTCTAAATACATAGATCAGATTCTGAACATTTTAAAACAAAGAAAAGTAGAATGAATACAAATATGTTCCAGTTAATTATAAGAATGACCATGTTAATTCTCTGTATTTATGTATAAATAAACAAATGAGTGCTTCCATTGTAACTTAAGGTGCTTCTTGAAAGTTTGATTCTTGTTGTCATTAAAGCAAAAGAGAAGCATATGCAAATACTAAGGTGTTTTAAAATGAATGTTAAAGGGATTTTTCGCCCAGAAAAGAAAATTCTGTCATTAATTACTCATGTTGACTTTGTATTGAATGTGAATTTAATAAAAACATTGCAAGTTATTAATTGTAACACTTTCATAGAAAGAGAGCAAATGATATTTACATTATCAAAGAGCCAGAGTTCAAGCCCTTTCAAAACTCCCATTAAAAAAAAAAAAAAAAGTAGCTGTTCACACTGTGAAATGAATATCTAACTTACATTCGTACGCACATCTGCACTTTGTTGCTTATGATGAGCGAATTCACCAGAGAGAAGAATTCAGTAGTGTACAAAACTCCAGCGTTTTAGCAATGACTCATCGGAATGCCACTCACTGGTCATTGCTAAGCTCAGCAGAATCATGTGTGATTGGTTATAATGCATAGCGCTGTAAAAAATCTGTCTCTGGCTCAGCGCTAGCCAGCAAATGCAGATTTGAATTTAGCAACTGGTGATGTACTGCACTGAACAATTCAATCACACCAGAGTATGAAATGTGACAGCAATGAAAGTGAAACGTTACCAGACCCAGACACGTTGTAAGGACATCGTTAAAATAGTTCATTTGACATCAGTGGTTCAATCTTAATTTTATGAAGCTACGAGACTTCTTTTTGTGTGCAAAGAAAACAAAAATAACACATTTATTCAACAACTGGTCTCCTCCGCATCACCATACTCTCACCATTAATGAGAGTAGCACGTGCATTTGCCTAGAACAAGCTGTGCCTTGTTTACGAGCTGAGGAATGCACAAGTACAGTATGTGTCAAGTTACTCTCGTGAATGGCAACGGATGGTGACATGAAGACATTTTTTTGAATAAAGTTGTTGGTTTTGTTTTCTTTGTGCACATAAAGTTTTCTCATACCTTCATAAAATTACTGTTGAACCAGTGATGCAACATGGACTATTTTAACAATGTTCTTACTACCTTTCTGGACCTTGAACATGTCAGTTGTGTTGCTGTCTATGCAGGGTCAGAACATTCTGGGATTTCATCAAAAATATTTAATCTGTGTTCCGAAGATGAACAAAGGTCTTATATTTAATTTAACATGCATTATATTTAACATGCATGTTAGTCTTCCTTTCAGTTTGGTA
The DNA here is from genome assembly GCF_003368295.1 of Carassius auratus. Classification (NCBI taxonomy): domain Eukaryota; kingdom Metazoa; phylum Chordata; class Actinopteri; order Cypriniformes; family Cyprinidae; genus Carassius; species Carassius auratus. The sequence continues at coordinate 232,128 of NW_020526298.1, read as the reverse complement.
TGCTGGCAAAGATTGCAATGCTTTTACTGTACAGCCTCAGGACTATCAGGGAGCCACAGCTGTATCTTAATCAGAGAGCTTAGAATTGCAAAGGGCTTGCGTTTTAATGTCATCCTGCTCACCCTTTGTCCGTTATCTTGCAGCACAGGAGTGTTCAGACTACATGTGCTTTAAGTCATGGTAAAGATACTTGGTCTCTTCCAGGGCTTGTTGTCGGCTGGTGCCTGGGCCTGCTTTGATGAGTTCAACCGTATTGATCTGGAAGTGCTTTCAGTGGTGGCTCAGCAAATTCTAACTATCCAGAGAGGTGTGTGTTTGTGTGCACATTTTGAGTTGAATGTCAACTGTGTTGTCGATGGATTTTAAGGTTCATTCAGTGGAGCAACAGATTTTTTTCTCCAAACCCCCTATATGCTTAATAGATGCCAACATCTGAACCTGATGAGTCCAGTCAAATTAGGTGTTTGGAGACTTAAATTGCATAAATCTATCAATCCAATGAGATTTACACACTATATACTTCATTATTTTCTCTTTAGGTATTTCTGCCCATGCTGAGATGCTGCAGTTTGAGGGGACAGAGCTGAAACTGAACCCTACCTGTGCTGTCTTCATCACAATGAACCCTGGCTATGCAGGACGCTCTGAGCTGCCTGACAACCTGAAGGCATGTAGAGCACCTAATTCATGCAAAGATTTGCCTTGCATATGGATTGTGTTTACATTTTGTCATTCCCAGAGGAAAATAAATATATATAGCCCATACAGTATATGTATTCATTATGAATTTGATTCTATACATATTGTGCATTGAAAGTGTTTCTATAATGTCTCTTTATTTCTTTCTGTCACTGTTCACTTGTGTGTTTGTGTTCTGTTTTATTTGAGCATATAGTGTTTGTTCTGTTTGTGAATGTTGTGTAATTGTCTGCTGCAGGCTCTCTTCCGGACAGTAGCTATGATGGTGCCAGACTATGCTCTGATAGCTGAGATTGTGCTGTATTCCTGTGGATTTGTCAGAGCACGACCGCTCTCAGTGAAGATTGTAGCTACGTATAGACTGTGCTCTGAGCAGCTCTCTTCCCAGCACCACTATGATTACGGCATGAGGGCTGTCAAATCTGTTCTGACTGCTGCAGGGAACCTGAAGGTAGGACCTGTATTTCCAAAAAAATGTTTATCATCATTTTATAATTTAAATATTAAAAAAAAAAATAATATGCTTTAATTTGCAGTCAAACGCATATATATATATATATATATATATATATATATATATATATATATATATATATATATATATATATATATATATATATGCATAATTTGAGGACTTTTAGGCCTTACATCTAAAATATGTATTACTGTAGATAATATAAAATCTGTTAATTCAGCATAATTTAAATAAATAAGTCACAAGATAACTACTTTGTGGTGTTTACAGTTGCATTTCAAATCATGGCCCTTTATTTGCAACATTCGTGGCCTGAATCTATGATGATGTTATTTGAAGAATCAGATTTAATTTTGTCTTTGAATGTGAAAGCCTTTTTTGGTTTGATTTAACATCTCATTTCATTTAGTAGCTAGATGTTTTGGCTCCTGCTGCTTCTGCTGAGCCACTGTTTCTGAGCACTTCATAAACTTGTTAAAGCTATTCTGAATGACTCCCAACTGCAATTGGCTCAGTTCCTCTTCGCCTGCCACTGTTATCAGCGCAGAGTTACCAAGGGTCAGAGGAGTGAAACATTTCCACTTCATCTCAATTCCCATTGCACGCTCCACTTTTCGCCGGTGGATCAAAGCCAAATGAATCTGACATCGAATATAAATAGTGTTCACGCTCAATTCAGCGTTCTGGAGAATTGCAGATCTGTGAAAAACACAAATTCTTGAAACTGAGAACTTTGCTAAAACCTGTGTGGCCCTAAAGAATTAAGGGCTCCAATCAGTACACCTCTCTCTCCCTCTTTCGTCATTTCTAATTTGTAAAGAACAGAATGTAAGGAAACATGATTTCAAACAGCACATTTTTCAGATTGAAATGCCAATACAAAACTGCAGGTTTCGTGTGTTATACTATAATTCCGTTTGATTGCTAGACAGGCAGTCAAAGCTTGTGTACAGAGCACCATAGAGTATGCTGACTTCAGTATGAGCAGATCCCCTGAAGCAAGGCCAGAACACAGTCATTTTCATGTTCATAGGTGGCCCTACCTGAGCTCATTCCTTGATCTTTGATTTATTACCGTTGTACCGATTTTCCCTAAAAGCATATTTAGTATGCACGAGGGAATATGTTCAAACAGCTGTCATTTTCCAACACTGAGAACAGCGGTTCAGCCATAGGCCCTCAGAGAAGACAGGTCAAAGGAACAACTGCAGTGCACACAATATGCCTCGAGGAAGATGAATGCTGTTTTTCCATTTACTCTACTATTCTGATACGATGGCACCATCAAAATAAAAGCCATGTCTCCTGTCAGAGTCACACAGGCCACTCACTCCCTGCAAAGTTTTAGGAGTGGCAGCTGCATTTATTTGGAGGAGTGAAGCCTATTGTTATGTGTCTGTGCTAAATAAAAGTGTTTGACTAACCACGGCAGCAGTTTGGCACTTGTGGGTGCAAATAAGAAAGATGCCAACAGGTACTGTCCAAACTAAAATTAGTGAACAAAGTATTTTAATGTTTAATGTTTTAATGTCCAACAATTTTTAGTAAACATGGAACTGTAAATACACGTTTTCTACGGCCATATTGTGCTTGACAATCCAAATGCTAAAAAATGTACACCTGCATGTGTATGAAATCCTATGAAAACGAATGAGATCAGGCTACCATTTGAACCCTCCCTCGAACCCTTTAGCAACAAAATTTAGGCCCAGTTAGGGTGGAGAAGAAGCAGCACTTTGGTGCACTGATTCTCGCTTCATTTATTAATAGCAGCATCCTTCAATAACAGTTCACAAAGAAAAGCATTCATTGTATTGTGACAGATTAAATGTACATCATGTCACTGAAAATAGAAATTTAAGCCATGTTTCTAGCATTGGGATTAAGGATGTCACATCAGATTTTCACTACTCCATTCTCATCACCAAAAGATTTTGCAATAACAATACTACTGCAATATCTAGAGAAATGTGAAAATAATGAATGAAATAATGCTGTTTTGTGTATTTACCAAAAATGAATCAATTAATAAAATTAATACAAAATTGGGGGTGGGGGGGTTTTAGTGAGTGAGTTTATTTGTAGAATCCAGTCACTGGCCTAAATAACTAAATATGGTGAATAAAACAGGTCATGCACTCAAGGAAAAAAAGACAAATAAACTTCGTATTTTACTGGAATGTGTGCATGACTGTATGTGTTTATAGTGTGACAATAAGGAGCCTGAAATATTAAAGCCACAAAACCAAATCTCACGGAGCTGAAATAGGCAGAGGAGGAACCTGACCTTGGCAGCTCTCACTCGCTTTTCTCGTTTTGCCAAATTTGAAGAGCGCCTGCTTGTGTCATCTCTGCTGTTCTCACAAATGAATACGCCTGTGTCATTTTCACAGCAATCTTTGCACCATCACACCCGAGACTGCACTCTTTTGCCATCTTGAAATTACTTCTGGAGACAAAGGCATGCTCGGAACCCCTCAGGTCTGAGTTGCAAATGACTGTGATGGTAAAGAATGAGCAAAGACAATGTGGCTGAATGCCACTCTCCCCCTGGAGACCCTGGAAAAGTGACGGCACAAGCAAATCTTTTATTGAGTGTCAAACCTCTTTCTCTCCCTGTGTTTAACATGTCACAGTTGAAGTTTCCAGAGGAGAATGAAGATATTCTGTTGCTGAGATCTATTATTGATGTCAACCTCCCGAAATTTCTGGCTCATGACCTTCCATTATTTGAGGTATAACATCTGTTTTAATATATTCTACATATGCAGTCATTAAAATGTATGTATAATCCTCCAATTAATATTCACTAACTTATCAGTCATTGTGAATCTGTCCAGGGCATCACTTCCGATCTATTTCCTGGAATCAAGCTTCCAAAACCAGACTACAGAGTCTTGCTTGAGGCTATTAATGAAAACAGCGCTAAGATGAACCTGCAGGTCACTGACTTCTTTGCTGAGAAGATCCTGCAGATCTATGAAATGATGATTGTGCGTCACGGCTTCATGATAGTGGGAGAACCCTTTGGTGGGAAGACGGCTGCCTACCGCGTTCTTGCCGCAGCCCTGCATGACATCTCTGAGAAGGTGCTGTAAATGGACTACCGTGGATAAAAACTAGTGTTGCTCAAACCGTCACAGTGGGAGTAGAACTTTCTGCATCCAGCATTGTATGACTGTTAAATAAGATCCAAACTTTTGTTCTTTTATTGACTGTTTTCGAGTGCTTTCCTTTTCTCGTACCCAGAGGATGTGAACTCCCAAAGTCTCAAAGACTCCCACATTCCTCAAACAGTTCCAACTGGATGTGAATTTGTATCACAGTACCACAATACAAACTGCTCTTTTTGCATAATAGAACACTTAAAAAGTCAGTAAAATGTTTTTATAGAGAGGAAATGTGATTTCTTGTGTTTTCAGAGAACAGACAACACATTTAGTGATGGTACGGCTATAAATCACTGCAGTGAAGCACATTCATACACATGCTAATATGATGCAATTGAGAACAGTGCTGCAAAAAAGTTGTGGAAGTGCTGTGTTCTAGTATCAATCAAACTTAATCTGATTTGAATGCAGAGACTGATGGAGGAGAACAGGGTTCAGATCACCGTTATCAACCCAAAGTCTATCACTATGGGCCAGCTGTATGGACAGTTTGATCCTGTGTCCCACGAGTGGTCAGATGGCATCTTGGCTGTCAGCTATAGAGCATTCGCCACTTCCCAGGTACATTTACCAATACAGTCATCCTATTTGTCCATTTATTCATCCATACATCTTTCTGTCTATACCTCTATCCATTCATCCATTGATTCATCTCTCCCTCCCTCCATCATCCATCCGTTCTTTAATCCATCAATACATTCATCCCTCCCTCCTTCTATGCATCAGTAATATTATCTACTTCTCTATGCTCATCTGTTCATCCATCCATCCCTCGCTTCATCACATTTAGTGCACATTGCGTAAGATTTAGTAAAAAGTAATAATGTCTCTCCATGCTTAGAAAACTAGTCTCCTGTCAGAGTTTAGTCACTACTAGATCCATAAATAGCATTGAACATTAAATGCACTGCCTTCAATCTAAAGCTATCTCTACACAAAGAACATTCACATACAGTAGTGCTGTCTGCTTGAAATCTGCAGCTCTCTTTCTTCACCATGGTAACACTAAGCCTAAGTCTGTGTCATCTGTTACCCACTGACTTTAATGTCGTTCTACCCTCATTTACAAAGGATTAGAAATTGAAGCTTTGTTTCACCGGCTTACAATAGAAGTGTTTACATTAAAACAGTTGTTGGCAGAAGACATGGTAGAGCATTGTCTTTGGCTCAGCAAGAAGGTGGGGAGCGAACCTAGATCCTCTAATAGCTGTAATTGAGGAATAAAACGGAACATAATAGGAGCAGACAGGTGTCAAATGTTTGCTTCCAACTTAGTTTCAGATTTGATTGCCGCTGTTTTTGCTGGAGGCCATGAAGACATGTTACAAAATTGAGGTCGTTTTCGTGGGAAAAACTACGGGTAGAAAGAACTAGGTTAAAATTATCCAATCATTTTAAGCTTAAACAAATGTGAGAGTGTTGAAATTTTAGAATAATTATTTTTCTTCTATTTGAGAACTGTTAGTTACCCTCATTTTTAAACTTAAGACATCCAGAACAACTTTTAGAAAATGATAGGAAAAATGGTGGTCTACAGCAAAAAGTATTATGCCAGTGAGCTCTAATTTTCCACGTGGTAAAAAAATAAATGATGTGCAGTTATATCTATTTTACTGAAACACAGCCACAGCACACACACACAGCAAAATTGAAGTTAGATTGTTCGATATGAGTCTGAAGTGACTTCCTGCTGCCTCCCCACCAGAGTCCTGACAGGAAGTGGCTGATTTTTGATGGGCCTGTGGACGCAGTGTGGATTGAGAACATGAACACTGTACTGGATGACAACAAGAAGCTCTGTCTCATGAGTGGAGAGATCATCCAGATGTCCCCACAGATGAGCCTTATCTTTGAGCCCATGGACCTGGAGGTGGCTTCACCAGCCACGGTAAGATGACCATTTCAGTGATAGCTATGTGGTTCAGCAAGATTCGTGATCACAGTGAGCATGCATATTTTCTTCTGATACCGCAGCAGTCGAGATATGCATGTCACACTCAGCGGGCATCTTTTAAAAAAAACAACAAAGTCAACATATGACAATTAATAGTAAATACAAAATGTAAAAGTATACAGTCTGCAGCACTATTCTGAAGCTTAAAATGAAGCTTAAATCATTTGTTCCTTTAATTTATCTGAGAGGTTACTCTGTGTTATATTGTGACATCCAAGCCGGTGTTTCCAGTGTCTCGTCTTTGCAATCCTATGAATTTATGTCAGTAGGAAGAAAAGTGTAGTGTGACCTCCCCTTTAGATTGTGCCCCTACGATTATAGTGAAATTCAAACTTTTTTTTTTCTTCAATTTTTAATATTCTGCTTTGCTCTGGGGCTCATACAATGGCTGTAAATGTTTCCAATTTAGTTCATAACAGCCTCAACCTTTTATAAAAGCCTCTTTGCAAGGCCTCCATTACATGACATGACATTACTGTGACAGGCAAAGATCAGTAAGATCGAAAGACTGTAAGGATCATGAATCTTATAAAAAAAACAATAATAATAATTCATCCACTTGTTTCTAACTTCAGGATCGCTTCAGCAGGCATTTGCAATACATTCCAATAATATGTGGCTTTAATATATTCCACCTACAAAGGCAAACCTACATTGCACAAATGTATTTCTTTTCAATACAGTATCAAAATGATGAAATTTGATGAAAAAATCTGCACATTTCCCAATGCATTTTGTTTTATCTTTATCAGACAAGACATCTCTGAGGCTACCTTTGATGTTTTGAAAGAAAGAAAGAAAAGAAAGTAGACCATCAAATGAGATTGTTGTTGTCATTCAGTAAACCTGTCAAAAGAGGACTTACCAATTCACTGGCAATACCACGCTTTCCCCCCCTCTCCCAGCCTACTCAAAAATGGCATAATGGCATGTCGCTACTGAATTTCTTTTTTTTTTCAGAAACACCAACGCGATTTCCTCCCCTTATTTATCTCAGTGTCTTCTCCTAAGATGGCTTTTTATCTGACAGAGATTTTTGCCTCACACATTCCAGCCTGAGGAAAGGTTCCTATCGTTGTGGATCCCAGCTTTTTCTGGCCCAATGTGGGAAGAAGGCTCTGATTCAGAAGAATGGATGATGATGACAGAGATTAAACAAGCATGTTATGGATAAGGAAAGAGCTTGTGTGTGTGTGTGTGTGTGTGTGTGTTTGAATGTCTGCATGTTTTTTTGTGTTGTTTGCGACTGTCACCAGATCAGATCAAAGTAGATGCTGGAGACAAAGCCAGAGGGACAGAGTGAGACAGAGATCAAATTTGTGTGAATATCTTGTCTCGCTTTGACAGAAAACGAAAGAGGCCTGGCTATAGCATAAACCATCTCCCTTTGGCCCATATCTGTCTCTGGCAATTTCTGTCTTGCTCTCCTCCTTTTTATATATTGATGCTTGACTCATATGTCCTGCTGCAAACTAGACCAGAGTTCAATGAGGATTCAGTTGAACAAGCTAACGTGCTCTCGAGGTCATGCTTGGCCCAGATGTCTCCTCTGGCTCAACACCTGTGCATAAGCGCCCAGTTTGCAATTCACTTACACCTCTACCATTCACATGGGCCTTTCGTGGGAGCCACTTTCCGACAGCTGTTTCCATCTCGTAACCTTGATGATGTGCTATTCATCAAATTATTAAGCACAGAAGACCTTTATCTTTATGTGTAACCCAGTGCAGCTGCTGTGCAGATGAATAAAATGCAATTTGTTTGAACTATGCGCCATTCCAGATGGCTAAGCAATATAGAAAATGTTTTGTACCCTTTGGAGTTGTTTCCACATCCTTTAGGAAGGACTGGTGTGGAAATGAGTGCTGTTTGCTTGTTTCTTGATATTTACAAAAGTCACGTAGTCAAATGTTACTGTTCAGAAGTTTGGGGTCAGTATGATTAAGAAATTAATACTTTTATTCAGCCAGAATGCATTGAATTGATCAAAAGTGACTGTAAAGACTTTTACATCGAAATTTCTGTACATCAAATACAAAAATGTATAACAGTTTCCACAAAAATGTAGTGTATCTGTTCTTTTATCAAGCTGGGACGTTACTGCTTTCTGTGCAGGTATCTCGCTGTGGTATGATCTACATGGAGCCTCACATGTTGGGATGGCGGCCTCTGATGCTGTCTTGGTTCAACACTTTGCCGTCTACTCTGAGCTCCATGCACAAAGACCTCATCACTGGCCTTTTCGACCGCATGCTGCCAGCATGTCTTCAGCTCATCCGCAAAGGCACTAAGGTACAGCTGTAACTATGCTGCAAATAATGAGGAGTGCTTTGCCGCAGAATTAAAAAGGCATCGTTAATTAATCTGATATTAAATTGCACATTCATAAATTGTTATTTTTCTCATTGACAAATTATTTCAGCCACTTCCCTATTCTCTTAAGCTCAAAATAAACCCCTTTAGGATGATACAAGACCCTTCAACTTTGCATTGGGTACTGATAGCCTTGAGGTTTATTTTGTGATGACGACTGTAGATCATTAATATTTGTGTTAAATTGTCTGAATTGTTTCCTCCCTGTCTTTTTCCTGGTCTTACTAAAATATAGGTAAAGCTGGAAGCAGTGGTACTACAAAAAAAGAACTCCATTAGTTTTTATATGACATAATTATTACTCTGGAATGAATATGAAATTCTTGCATGGTCTCAATTAATGACAGACATTACATACAGCATTTTCTTTCCTAATAATAACATGCTTCTGCAATTAGGGGTTCATTTGTGCTTGCATGCAAGCATTGAGTTCTGAAAGGGATAAAGCACTAATTATGTGCTTTCTTTTTTTTAAGTGCTAATTTTCTTGACAGTCCTGTTTTGTCTCTTAGTGCTTACACTGAACTTTGATTAATACAGTTTTTGGCTGACAAACTAGCACTTTCTACCACTCATTTAATGCAACATTTCTTCAAACCCTTTTTTGTCATTTTTGTCTTGCCAGCTATTATTTATTATCTCACAGTGCAAACCAAAATCACAGCATGTCTTGCGTACCTTTAAGATAGTCTTGCCCAGTATAATGGCATACCACTAATCACTTAGCCACGGGTTCTTAGTCCGGACTAATGGAGTGTGTTTTGTGTCGGCATTCAGGAATTATCTCCTACTTCCAACACGAGCCTGGTGAGGTCTCTGATGAATCTGATGGACTGTATGATGGATGAGTTCAGAGAGGAGAGCCAGATGAAGGGGATGAGTGAGAGAGATGTGTGCTCCTGGCTTGAGGTAAGGAGATAAAAAGTAAAAAAGATGAATTGTGGAATGTTGGACACTCAATGCTTGCAGCTTTCCCTATGTAGCAGAAATCAATCCACACTTCTGCTGAGCCCGCACCGAGGCAGTTCACTAACAACCAAGCAAAATGTCTTTGCAAACACAATGTAGTAGCGATGTCCTAGCAACCATCCACAACACCTTGCATCATGAAGGTTTGGTTTGCAAAGGCACCACTTACATTTTCATCAGAAATGTTCAATATCTAATTGTGATAAATTAGTATGTGCTGGAATTTTAATATGCATTTGGAGAGGGTGTACAAGGTTATAAATACATTGGAGACATGCCATATACTGGATATACTGTACTGTCCATATCTCATGGACCTCATCTTTTTATTTCAATTTCATCTCATGGCTAATGAATTGAAATGTAGTTTGTTTAGTCCTCACAAGCATGTACGTTTTTTTTTTTTTTTCAGTTTGTGTGGTCCACTGCAAAGTTTTCATATTAATTGTTTCTTACAAAAATCTTCACTTTAGTGCCCTGAAAGGTCATCTCTTAAGCCAAAGGCAACTTTTGCCATTTTTTGTGCTGTCTGAAGTCTGTCAATACTGTCTGCATTTCTCCTCTAAAGGTAATAATCTTTCTCCACCTGCTCCTCTGAGACGATGATCATATCAGTAGGTCAAAAACTGCCAACCTAGACGGAGAGTCTCATTGATTAGCTGGTACAGGATCAATTCGTAGAAAGTCTCCCTCCGCCCAGATAGGAATGACATTATTAGCTTCCTCCTAGTTGGTCATCAGAGTATTGCACATTCTTAAAACTTTTTGGCTTGTTTGTTTACACCAAAAGAGCACAAAGCATTTTTGCCCCAAATCAACTGTGTTTGTATAGATTGTCATTGCTGTAGCCGATTGATCTGAAGGAGCAATTGAGTTTGTAAAGGAATATTTTTGAATAATTGATTGGATTAGTAGCTCTGGGAAGGTCAGCTGTGGGTCATAGTGATTAAAAACAACAATAGAGGAAGTAATGATTTTGAAATTGTATTAAAAACCCAATATATGATAGTATCATATCATAATGATACCTAAAAATGGGTTTATCAGAGGACAACATTATGATGTTACTGAGCTGTTTGTTAGTCAAATAAAAGTGCCACTAGCTTTGACCCCTCCTGTTCCATGCAAACATTGTTTTTCTTTCTTTCTGTGTAGGGCATCTTTGTTTTTTGCCTTGTGTGGTCAGTCGGGGCCAGCTGCACTGAAGCAGGAAGAGTAAAATTCGATGGCTTGGTGAGGGAGATGCTGGAAGGTGGTCTTAGTGAAGAGACGCGCACACGCCATGGAATTCTGGAGCACGTGGAGCCTCCCGCCAAGCAGCTGACGGTGCCTTTACCCACTGAGGGCACGCTCTATGAATACCGCTTCCTCAAAGAGGTCAGGAAGTTTCTTCAACACACTTGGGTGGATACAGTATGTAGCGAGAAACAGATTGGGCTCTTCTGGGAAGTTTTTTTTTTTTTCCTGTCCTAATTTTTGGGGCGTAATTAGGGAGCTGACGTGAAATACTTTTTCAAAGTTGATGTCCTAATATGTGAAATACTGTACTCCATCTAAATCTATTAATGCCTGCTTCCAAACGGCATTCTGTTAACTCTTTAATAATTACTGTACATTCATCTCTTAAGTCCTTATATTATATCAGTACATGGATTATTAGTCATTTAAAAAAAATCAAAGGACGATTTAGAATAAAGCATGGTTAATTGTTGTATATAGAGTCAAAATGTAGTAACAAGTTATAGGACCTAAGATATACCCTTTTTTATCAATTCACATCTATTTTAAACTAAAGCCCATTTATGTGTTATGTCACAAACCATTTGATGAAGAGTAAAGGATCAGATTCATATATATGTTCTCATATACTGTATATGTGAAATCATTTTAAAGAAGTAATAATACATTTTATATATGTAATAGTAGATTCAAAATTTATATCATTGCAATAATTATTACATATTGCATCTATAGTATCTGTATTAATTCGAATTATCTCCACTTTCCTGCTGCTTCTCAAAGATGGTTTCCCAATTTGGCTTTCTAGAAAGCAAATTGTGCAACTCTAATATCCAGCCTGGTTTAGTATTAAAATGCCATCTTGGCTAGCTCTATATTTAGATTACATTCAAAGTGTAAAGTCAACCACTTAATTCCTGGAGCTTGAGGCATGTGAATTTGATTCTTTGTATTTTTTGTCCTGAAATCCTAATAAGCAAATTCACTCTTTGCTGAGGAAGCACACCTTCCTCATCCTGAATGAGGTAATCTGTCTTATTATTTGTTGTAAATCACAAGCTTTATCTCTGTGTAATAAAACTTCAGGCATAACCTGGACTAATTTGCCAATTTCATGCCTCATTAAATGCTGAAAATGTCATTTATTAGAGAAGAAATGGATTATCCATTGCTTACATTTTTCTTCTGTAGATAAAAGCCTTTTTGTTCTGAGCAGACAGGACCATGAACAAGCCCATAATTATTTTGTGGTCAGTGTAAGACATCTACAAAAGAGTGCACCATGAATAGATTTCAAAGGGTGTCATAATGGTGGAATTGAAAACAATGCAGTGTTAATATACAGTACACTGTTGTTTAAGACACACAGAAGGACAGGAAAACAAAACTAACTACTGAAATTGTTCTTTATTAAAAAATGATTTACATGAACAATGATACTCTAACAGGGTCCAGGCAGATGGGAGTTGTGGACTGAGGAGCTGAAGGCTTTGCCCCCCATCCCTAAAGATGTGCAGTTCAACGAAATAATTGTGCCTACGGAGAACACTGTGCGCTACACTGCTCTCATGAAGCTGCTCATCACTCATCAGAAGCCCACTGTCTTTGTCGGCCCCACGGGGACTGGCAAGAGCGTCTACATTCTAGTGAGTGTTTCAGGGTTTTTCCACTCAGGATTCAATTTAGAATAGGGCTGTCAATCCTTTAAAATTGTTATGGAAATAATTACATAATATGTTCATTAGTTAATAAAAATAATGGCAAACACACAATTGTAACACTTAAATTGTATGAAATTAACACATTAAATTTTGCATTGCATTCTGTGATATATTTTATATTTCCTGCATAATTTTGATTGTGCCATGAGAATTTACTGCAGTTCAGAGCAATGTAATGATTAAAACTCAGTTCAGCATTAATTTGTTCAAATTAGCTATGTTTTTATCAAAAGTTGCGCATTTAACATATTCACAAAATGAGTATCAATAGTAAAGTCAAGCAAGTGCCACTGGTGCCCCCATCCAAAATAAAATAAGTGCATGATGCAAGTGTCTCTACCTACATTCCACATTGCCCAGCTGAGCACGAAACCTTTAACATGATCTTGAATGTGTGTGCATTCAAGGATGACTAATGATAAATCAGTCAATGGTTCAAGACCAGCTGTGGTCCACCGTGCTTCCCCACCCCCTTTCCATAAAAGCTGAACACACTCAGTGCTGTTATTTTGGTCGGTGGCATGGTTAGAAAGTCAAACAGCTTCATCTATTACCGGAATCATTATGCTTTTGTTTTAAATACACATGGATGGTATCAACACAAAGAGTTGAAAATAGACTGCGCCATAGACCAACTCAAACCTGGTCTAAAGTCTGACGCAATGTTTTTTCTTTGTTATTTAAAGAGCGTACATGCTGCTTATTAAACACAAGGATGTACAGCAGCACACAAACATGCCAAATATTAAAAATTAAAGGATTACAGTGCATAAGATTTTTTTGTCTAAATATACAGTATATATATGCCTACATGTCATAATGGAAAGTCATCACATGCATCAGAATTAGTTTCATCTCCGAGACGTGTTCTGTCTTTGCATTTGCCAAATTCCACCATGTAAATAGCAAATCCATCATGGCACGAGCGCAACTGGCTCTTAAAGGGAATGGAAGGTGAGACTCTGATTGGTTTATTGCACGGTACGCCCAAAAAACACCCATTACTTATTAAGAGAATAGGGACAACCCATTTAGACCATGCGCCTGTGTGCGGCAACCATTTTTCCATCGTTAAAATAGCAAACTTTACACTTTACACTTTGCGTTTAGATCGTTAAAATACAGCCCAAAATCTCAGCCGTCACAACGGTGATGTGTGCCAGACTATAGTTTGGAGTTTAGAGATCTCATCTTGTGTTTTGAAAAGACTGAAGAAACTGAGTAATGTTGTTCAAACTCCACATTTATTTTAGAACTAGTTTTAATAGGATTCTTTCATTCTTTCTAGTCACTTACCCACTTACTTCACATGTTCCCACTCTGCCTTCTCTTCCTGTTTAATTTTTTTCACAATTTCCCCCTTGTGATTCTCTGGCAAAATTATGAAGGACTCTAAAAGTCTGCATGTTTTGAGTATGAAATGCCTGCAGGTGCCGATGACTTCATCACTCTTTTAAAACGTGAATATTAAATCATCACTCTTCACACTCTGCCACGTGGCTCTTTCACAGAGTTTAAAGGAATGAAAGAAATTGTATGTGTCAGGCTTAAGTGGAGCAGCTCACAGGCTCCTCAAAATATAATGAATGAGGTCTCTCTGAAATGTGCATATATTTACATTAATTAGTTGACATGTGGCTGTTTCATAATACGAGCTTTTATGTTGGTTGTGCATGTTGTTGATTTTCATCCTTGAGGTCAACTGTTAAACTATAAAGAGATATAATTCATCCATATTGCAATGTTTTTTAGCACATATTTAGTTATTCAGTTTGCTTGCTACTCACTTATTTGAAATGCAAGCATAATTATGTCAGGTGCAATGGTTTTATAAAACTGTTTTATAGACTCATGTACATCTTACAGCATCTTTCTTAATGGTGGTGACAGGTTCATAGTTGAAACAGTTTTCTCAACACTTCTAAAGGTTGGAAGTGTTGATAAAAGAAAAACGGAAATCTGTGCTAACTAGAGCTAATTAAGTGTCTCCACTTCTCCCACAGGACTTTTTGCTGAATCATCTGGAGAAGGATGTGTACAGTCCTCTGTTGATTAACTTCTCAGCCCAAACAACAGCAGCACAGACCCAAAATATTATTATGTCTAAACTCGATAAGAGAAGGAAAGGAGTGTTTGGTCCTCCTCTGGGAAGAAAAATGGTAATACCCTTATGTTATTGGAGTAGTTATGATTAAATCTCAATACATTTTTACTAAGAAATCCTTCACAGAATTTCAAAAGCCATTAATGACCATAATGCGTGCCCAAAATTCGAACTGCAAAGTGAAAATGAGTTCTTAATTGCCTCTAAATTATTTGGGAGAAAAAAATGTGTTCTGATTCACAAGTTCACCTGTATTTAATCACCATTAACAGCACATTATCTTACAGCATTCAAAATTACATTAACCTTAATGTTAAAAAAATATTCATGCCATTTTTTTTTTTTTTTACTTTTTTTAATTTGCCTTTCGATTACTTTGATCAGGTGGTGTTTGTGGATGATGTGAACATGCCAGCAAGAGAAACCTATGGAGCCCAGCCTCCAGTGGAGCTCCTGCGTCAGTGGCTCGACCACTGGAACTGGTATGACATGAAGGACTGCTCCATGATCAACTTAGTGGACATCCAGATCATGTGTGCCATGGGTCCGCCTGGTGAGTTTTGTATATGCTAATGCAGTTTTTATTCAGAGCAAATAGTTTTCAGAGCAGTGTTTAGTTCAGTACAGCAAGTCAAAGTTGCTTTGGAGCATATAAAAATAAAGACAAATAATTCACATACATCAAACAAAGTTAAATATTACTGGTAAAACAAATGTGTCAAGCATTATTAAGCAAATCATAGTTGTATGCAACTTTGAGATAATTATTTTATATTATAAAAAAGTTAACAAGCCTGATATGATAGGATGACCAACAAGTGGATAACAAGTATGCTTTTTACATGTCATCATGTCCATTGTCACATGCAGGTGGAGGTAGGAATCCTGTGACTCCTCGATTTTTACGTCATTTCAACACAGTGACCATTAATGAATTTGATGACAAAACCATGTTCACCATCTTCTCAAGAATTCTGGACTGGCACTTGACCATTAGGTAATGGTGCTCCATTCCAATGTGGTTAATAAATAAATAAATTTGTTAAATACATTTCCTATTTTTACCTGCTTTCAGATTTCCATTTCCCAAACCGTTCTCCAGCGTCACCTCTCAAATCATCAATGCCACCATGTCTGTGTACCAGGAGGCCACTAAAAAACCTCCTACCAACCCCGACCAAGTCCCACTACCTTTTCAATCTTCGAGATTTTTCCCGTGTCATCCAGGGGATCTGCTTATCACGACCAGAGACTGCTGATGACCCTACTTCTATAAAACGCTTATGGGTGCATGAGGTAACTGCAAACACAATTTGAATAGGTCATATCATAATACAAACAACAAACTAATGTAGAACATGCCTCTCATGCAGGTCCTGAGGGTGTATTATGACCGCTTAGTGCATCCGTCTGATTGTGCATGGATGGTGGGCTTCCTGCAAGAAGTATCCAAGTCTCACCTGAAAGAAGACTTCCATCAGCTCTTCAAGCACCTGGACAGTGACGCAGATGGGCATGTAACTGAAGATGACCTTCGAAGCCTCATGTTCTGTGATTTCCATGACCCCAAAGGTGAGGACCGGAATTACCGTGAGGTGGGTAACCCTGAGAAGCTCCGTCAGGTGGTGGAGTCCCATCTTGAAGAGTACAACAATATCAGCAAGGCTCCCATGAATCTTGTACTTTTCCGGTTCGCCATTGAACACGTATGTCGCATCTCCCGGATTCTCAAACAGCCCCGTGGTCACGCTCTCTTAGTAGGAGTCGGAGGGAGTGGCCGACAGTCATTGACACGCTTGGCCGCCCACATGGCTGAAGCCGAACTGTTCCAGGTGGAGATCTCCAAGAGTTATGGGGTTACAGAGTGGCGTGATGACCTCAAACTCATCATGCAAAAATCGACATCTGGGGAAACTCATGGAGTCTTCCTCTTCACAGACACCCAAATTAAGTTGGAGTCCTTTTTGGAAGATGTGAGTAACCTCTTAAACACTGGCGAGGTTCCCAATCTCTTTGCCGTAGATGAGAAGCAGGAGATTTGTGAGCGCATGCGCGTCTTGGACCGTCAGCGTGAGCGTGATAAGCAGACGGACGGCAGCCCACTGGCTCTCTTTAACATGTTTTTGGAGCGCTGCCGCAGCCAGTTGCATGTGGTACTAGCCATGAGTCCTATTGGTGACACCTTCAGAAGCCGCTTGAGACGTTTCCCTGCTCTCATTAACTGCTGCACTATTGACTGGTTTCAGGTTGGTGTGAACGTGAATGTTTTTAGAGTCATTAATATACTATTTTATTTTGTAATAATTTTTTTATTTTTAGATTTTCCATTACTAATTTAATTTTAGTTAAAGGGGTCAATTTTTCTTGATCTTCTTATATACAGGAGGTCATTGTACTATTAAAAACTTCCTTTACATTTCAGAACTCAAAACTTTGTTGTTAGTCTAAAACAGCTTATATTGAAGGGCATTTGCCAAAACGACAGCTTTTGGAACGTTTTACTGTATGATGTAATAGTGTGGATAATTACCCCCTCCTGTCTGTTTAGCCCCGCCCACCAATTCACACATGCAGTTTTTACGAGAGAGTTTTTACTAGAGCGCATGTAGTTTATGTGCAGATCTATGTAGAAATCAAACTATGAAGATGGCTCCGAATACAGCAACATTTTATTACTGATGTTTTTATGTAAAAAATCTTGATAATGTTATAAGTGGACCTCAGAGAACAGTATTAAAAAAAAAAAAAAAAAAAAATTAAGGCAGTTCATGACCCCTTTAAAGGTTTAGTAATTTAGTTGTTTTGTCATTTTTTTATTCGTTTTTTTTTTCAGTTTATTATTACAGATTTAACTATTTAGTACTTTACATTAAACTAAACACAAAAAATAACATTAAATAAAATAAGATAAAATAAGTTAAATATAATATATTTTTTAGATAACATTTATTTTATTTCAAGTAACTTTTTAATGATTTTAGTTTTAGTTGACAATAATAACTTTGGATCTGTTGACTTTACCCCCTCAAAATGTGATATAAATGTTAAACACTCATTTTAAACAAATTCTTTTGACGGATTCAAGAATTATTTAATGTTTAATTTTAACCTTGCTTTGTTACAGTCAAAAATTAATTAATCATTATGTTCCAAAAGAGCTGGCCAGAAGATGCGCTGCAGGCTGTGGCGTCTCGTTTCTTGGAAGACGTTGAAATGACAGACACTGCTCGTGAAGGCTGTATCAGCATGTGCAAAAGCTTCCACACATCCACCATCAATCTCTCTGCATGTTTCCTTTCGGAGCTGCAGCGCTACAACTATGTCACACCAACCTCCTATTTGGAGCTCATCTCTATGTTTAAGCATCTACTCCAGGGAAAAAGAACGTAAGTCATCCTGCTCTCAGAGGCTTTACATTAGAATCACTGACTGATTAGATTTGAATAATTAGGTTGTCTCACATTTTGGCATGTGAACTCTTTATATGATAAGCAGCATTATTTATGCCAGTGATGATGATGTTGTTATCGGTCTCTGTTGTTTCAGTGATGTCATGAAACTAAAGAGTCGTTATGAGGTTGGTCTCGAGAAGTTGGAATCGGCTGCCACTCAGGTGTCCACAATGCAGGTAGAGCTGGAAGCCCTTCAGCCTCAGCTGCGTGTTGCCAGTAAAGAGGTGGAAGAGATGATGGTGGTTATCCAGCGAGAGTCTTTGGAGGTGTCCAAGACCGAGAAAGTGGTCCGTGTGGATGAAGCAGAGGCTAATGAGCAGGCAATGGCTGCCAAGGCCATTAAAGATGAATGTGATGCCGATCTGGCAGTAGCTGTGCCCATTCTGGAAGCTGCATTGGCTGCTTTGAATACTCTCACCACACAGGTTGGAGGAAACTAAAACTGACTAATTATTATTTATGATGCATGCAAAATGTTTATAGCAACAAAGAGCTCTCAGATTGTTTTTGGCCAAAGAAACATATTCTAGAATGAGTTGGCGAGTTAAATTCTGCAAACATTCACTGCAAACATCTCCTTCCAAAACTTGTATAACTTTATTTTTGCTGTGGAACACAAAAGAAGGTCATTTTGAAAAATGTTGGTAACCAAACAGCAGGGCTGGACTGGGACAAAAAAAGGGCCCTGGCATTTTAGCTCAGACCGACCCACCACAATCGGTCGGACACAACAAACCAGTACACCATCCTTGCGGTCCCTGTAGATATGCATATCTACTGTTCCATTCCCAAAACCCCCTACAAAGCTGAGAACTAAGTGCCATAGACCAGTGTATCAGAGCAAGTGGACCAGTGTACTCACTGTCTCTTGACTGACTCCCTGGTGATCAAAGGTGCTCTCCTCCACTGCTAACTCAATCTGGCTTGACTATACATAAGGACAGAGAGAGAGAGAGATGATTACAGTTATTTGGAAGAGTTGTTAAAAGTACACTTAGTAAGGATCCATTTTGGTTATATAGTCCTGTATTCTTGAAGAGCAGGATTTCTAGATGGACAATGTGTTCCATATTATAAAAGCTAGTTAACCCTTTAGAACCCAATAGAATGTGGATGTAGAATACTACTAATTTTAAAAAGAAATGTTAATTAAATGTTTTTTTTCTATGAACAAGACAGCAGAAAAACTAGTTTACAATTGCAAGTATAATCTACTTTGTTTTAAATAGCACAGAACCCTATTCGATATGACACCAAACAACAATTACCTCTCATTGTTGAAATAATTCCCATAAAAAAGTAAAAACAAACTATACTACCAAATTACTCACACAAAACATCCGCATAATATATATGATATTCATATCATTCACTCACCATTAATATTGCATATTAATGATATTCAAAATTAATTAGAAACATGAGAAAATATCTTCTTCATTTGAATATATAGCTAAACAAAAATATACAGCTTTCAAAATGCAAGGCGGGTTTTAATCCCCAAATATCACGCGTTAGCTAATGCCGCATTCCAGTTTTTCCAACCTTAAACCCATGAAAGTACACTGGAGCGGCAGTCAAACCCGTGACTCCCCACCCGTGAACTCGTACTAGATTGATGTACTTTGAGTTCCGAGTTTTGACGTCACACAGCACGCAAAACAACAATGGCAGCCCCTATGAATAATATTTCCTAGGATGCAGTGTTTATGCAAGTGGTACACATTGAAAAAACGATTTTAGGACAATGTAACATTGCAATAAAATTAATAATCTAGCTAAAATTCCTTGTGGCCAGGAAGTTTGATATGACTTGCCTGGAATGGTACAAAGTCTTTAGTCGTGGTTTGAAATCGTGACTTACGAGCTCAAAAACCTGCCTGGAACGCAGCATAACTTACCTCTCTTCCAACATGTAACTCGTCGTGGGCACCTTTACACAGCCATTGTGAGTAATAATGAAAATAATCAAATGGCATCATTTAAGTTTTTAAGAGAATGAACGTGCGGCCATTATGGGTTTTAAAGGGTTAACATTAGAATAGTCAGCCGAAGTTGCAACTGAATAAGTTTTAACTGCTAGGCTAGTTACAAAAACAATGAAAATAGCTTATGGTGTGTTATTTGACTTTAACTGAGTTGCTAGTGCAGTAGGTGGCAATCTGACAGATTTTATAATAGCGACAACGATTATGTTGTCTTATTATAATATTAATTAATTTAGGTAAATCATCATCTTCGTCGTGGCCCAACCAGGCCCACACACACACTATCCTCCTGCACCCGCCCTGATTAACACTCCCTCCCTGTTAGTCATGAAGCTACCATGCTTACCATTTCAATTATACTCTCCTGCTCACTCTGTCCCTCCTTGACTTCACTATCAGACACCTGCTCCTCTGCCTGGGTGCCGCCGGCGCTGCCATGGCTAGTCACCTCCATGTGCTATGTTCACCTGTTTTTGCAAAATGTCGTCAGGTACTGTAGGCATGGAAGCTGTATCTACAGCACTAAACATGTCGGTTATTTTTGCACGAGGTGAATTTTTATTATTTTCTTCTCTGCACCTCCCTTGCGCTTTTGTCTCTGGCTCTGAGCCACTGACTGCATCTGACACAAGAAACAGAGGGGGAGGGGTGGAGCCTGTTAAGAGATGATTGGGCCAGCCCAGTGTCAGTATGGAAAATGAACCAATGGGTGTGTCGACCCACCGGGCATTTGCCCGGTATGCCAGATTACCAGTCCAGCCCTGCCAAACAGTTTTGGTGATCATTGATGTCCACTGGATGTACAAAAACAGATTTTTTCTTATAACATCCTTGTTTGTGTTTCACAAATGAAAGAATGGCATACAGCTTTACAACAGCATGAGTGCGAGTAAATAAATACCTGAATTCTCATTTTTGGGTTAACTATCCCTTTAAGTAATAAACACCAGAGGTGTCTCTTGGTGACTAGATGAATGTTCTTACTTTAAACTTTTTAAACTATTGCATACTGCCAATATCCAATAAATCCATCTGTGTCATGCTCTGTAGGATATAACTTTAGTTAAATCCATGAAGAATCCTCCAGCTGGTGTCAAGCTGGTGATGGAAGCCATCTGCATCCTGAAAGGCATAAAACCAGACCGCGTCCCAGACCCCTCAGGCTCTGGCAAGAAGGTGGAGGACTTCTGGGGCCCAGCAAAAAAACTGCTTGGAGACATGAAGTTTCTCCAGAGCCTTCATGAGTACAATAAAGACAATATTCCAGCAAACTACATGAGCGTCATCCGCAACAAATACATCACCAACCCAGACTTTGTCCCAGAAAAGATCCGCACGGCCTCCGCTGCTGCAGAGGGGCTCTGTAAATGGGTCTGTGCCATGGACTCCTACGATAAGTGAGTTATAGCTTAACAAACTAAAGGTGTAAAAATGTTAATTAATAAGAACCATTTCATGGTGCAAACTTTTTTCCTTCACAGAGTAGCAAAGGTAGTGGCCCCTAAGAAAGAGAAGTTGGCACTTGCAGAAGAGAAGCTGAAGGTGGCCATGGAGAGCCTCCAGAAGAAACAGGCTGCTCTGAAGGAGGTCCAGGACAAATTGGCCAAACTACAGGAGACCCTGGAAGCCAACAAGAACAAAAAGGCTGACCTTGAAAATCAGGTAAGATGAGGACAGTAGTCACAGAAGAGGCTATTCAAGATTCTGACAATCAACAAAAGGTTGGCTACTTTTCCTGAAGGCTTGCATATTACACCATGTTCAACTATTTTTTCTATTGACATTCTTTGTAACCTCTGGTGCGGCCCAACCCTGTTAAAATGCCCGCTCTTTGCTGGAAGTTTGTTTATTAAGGAATTTAGAGAAGTTCAGGGAATGTTTTCCTTTTCTTCTTTGTTTACTTTCCTTCAGATCATTTTATGTTCCAACTTTGAAGTTGTAAGTGTGAAGCCTTTGTTTCTAAACCCACACAGAAAACACACAGGGGCACACACACACTGTTCTCATTTGTCTGTAGAGACTGCCTGTCAGTTTAGCGCGTGTTTGGGTAAACCAAGCATCACCAAGGCCCTTCTGCCGTTTTCTGCCCTATTTCACTTCCTTTCATGTTCCTTCTTCTTTTTTCCCCCTTTTCTCCATGTTTGTAATTCAGGTTGTCTGTTTTCCCTATTGGAGGGCAGAAATTGTTTATGCCATGCTCTCTCAAGCATGGCCAGAATCAAGGCACTTGAACGCACTAAAGCAAACCTGTTATGCTGTTCCTGAAGCTCCACTGGAACGGTCTCATTTAAATTGTTTTCTCACTTTGGGACATGATTGAGAAAGAACAGGAATTATAGAGGAATTCATCTGAAGTGTCATGCTGCCGGATGCAGCAGTGTCACAAATAATTAGTGAAGTGTCATCGCAGGGAGTGAATAAGATGTTGGGATTGTTCAGCGATTGTGCTGTAAGCTTGTGCCCAAGCGCTGAGCTCCCATCACTCTCTGCAGTAGCTGTGCAGGCTCACTCTGTCATTTCAAACAAAGACTGTGTTTCTCTGCAGCCAAACTGAGGGTTTAAAGATCCATTTTCCTGTGATGATGAAAGAGGCCCTGCACTAGTGGATCAGACATTCAATTAGATGCCTTATTTAGAAGGATGTTTGTATAGTAAACATTCATTTATGGTCACAAATGTTTTATATAAATGCACTCATATCTGGTCATCTTTTTCTAAACTGTGCGAATGACTGATTATCTCCGAATACAGATGCCAGCCACACTTAAACTGCTGTACCTTTGATGCCAACACCTGTTTTAGCATGTTTTTAAATGATGTTAAATGAGCTGATACTGCTTCAACTCATAAAATGGTGACAAAATCAGAACTGGCCTTTAGTTAATATTGTACACATCAGGGAGTATGTGTTAAAATGTGTGTAATGTACTCTATGATTCCAAAATTCAAAGATTTGAAAGCAGTCACTTACACTAAACAAGGCTGCATTCAATAATTGTTTTCTTTTTAAATTCCTTTTTACATTTGATTCATTAATTTACATTAACTTCTGTGCTAGCAAAGCTCCATTTTCATCAGTCATCAATTATATGAATGTACTGTGTCCTTGAGGAATAAAAGTATACTTTAAAAACCTTAATGACCTCAAACTTCTGAACAGTTGGAAAAGTTGGTATGTCCACATGTATGTACTCATCCTTTAGTCTCCTCGTTTTCCTTTTTTTTTTCTGTAGGTGGAGTTGTGCAGTAAAAAGTTAGAGCGTGCAGAGCAGCTCATTGGTGGGCTAGGAGGAGAGAAGACCCGCTGGAGTGAGACAGCCTGTAACTTAGGTGAACTCTACAACAACCTCACCGGAGACATTCTCATCTCTGCTGCTGTAGTGGCCTATCTGGGTGCCTTTACTTCCAGTTTTAGACAGGTGTGCTAACTCATAAAACAGTCCATTTCTCCTACCAATCCATGTGCTTATCAACCCACATTGTCCATATCTTCACAGATTTTAAAAAGGGTAAAAAGTGGAAGGTCGTTGAGCTGAGACATTTGTATTCACACATATATTCTAGTATATTTAAACTCCTTAGACTTTCCATTTATTTTGTCTTTTGAACTGTTGGCTCATTTAAACACAGATATATACAAATTCAGATATTTTTTCAGGTGTGCATTTGATAGCCAACAAGCAAACTAATCACTATTGACCATATCTTATTTTCAATATCTACATGTCCCCAAGGAGTGAAGTATTAATACATTTATCATTTTTAACTTGTGGATATTTCCCATTTGTGAGATCACACAATGCAGCAAAACATGGTTTTGTACTGTAAGCGAGAAAATTATTTCCAGTGATTTCATAGTAAAAAAAATAAATAAATAAATCATTTTCAACTCATTTTCCAAAAAATATAGCTAAATGTTGCAAAATCCTGCCATTATTTTACAGTGTAGAGGAGTCTATACTTACCATTGAGAGACATATGGGAAAGAGTTTGTCTGGCAGAACTGCATTTGACACTTAACCTTTCCATTACATTTGAGTCTAAGCACTGTAACATGAGTGAAAGTCATTTTCATATTCAGTATGGTTTTTGCGTCTCAGGTGGAGCAACATTACAGTGTTTTTGATATCCTTCTATAGCTATTATTTGTACACATTTGCCCCTGTCAGCTGGTTACTCTTAACAGCAGAGCAGGGTCCATAAAAAATGAATGAACTCAGTGAAAACACTTTGTGCAATATCAGGTATTGCTATGGTGAGATTGAAATAGCACTCAGGGAACAGGGAGTAGTTTCACTTTAATATTTCCCCCTCTGTGAAAGCAATATCTTTTCTCCCAGAAGAGGGTCTTTTTATATAAGCTTTTGTGCAGGTACATGACACACAGCTTATTACCTTTGTGTGCAGTTAGTCTTTATTAGATTTACACCAAAAACAAAGATACCGAAATGATAATACTTATGTCCTGAAACTAACAGATAAGGTTGGATATATGGATCTGTGTTTTCAAATAGGATTAAAACTTCTTACATGTCTCAGGAGGCCTACCAGTGGTTGTTTCTGGACCAGACTGTCAAAAGCAGCTGTGATCATGTTGTCTTTCTTGAGCCGTGCGTGTGTTTCTGTGTCTGACATCTACAGCGAGCTACAGAGGAGTGGATTGACATGTGTAAGACAAGAGGAATTCCCTGCTCCAAGAACATGTCACTGATGAACTCCCTGGGTGAGCCGGTGAAAATCCGCAGCTGGACCATTGCTGGCCTCCCATCCGACAGTTTCTCCATTGACAACGCAATCATCATCTCGTGAGAGTGTTTAGCCAATATTTTTTACCTTCAGTTTGACCATTTTAGACTTCAATTTGTGTTAAATATTATGTTATTTACCAGTTTTTGAAATACCTTTCTGTAGTTTTAATTTTAGGGAGTTAAAGGTTTAAGAAGCCATAAAGTTCTGAACCATATTCCTATTTTATGAGATTTCTTCTGGCGCTATCTTAATACAGATTTGATGAAACGTAGCAGCAAGCTTCTTACTATTTTCACTAGTCAGTCACTCTAAACATGTCATTTTTAGATGGATTGCTTTTATTTGATAAAAATTTAAAGTAAATACTAGATTAGCAGAAGACATAGAATTGCACTCTGTAGCTCTGTTTAATAAAAGGTTTTGACAAAATATATATATTTTTAAGGATTAGTAATAGGCTGCTTTATTGCTGTGATGGATTAATACAGAAAATACAGCTTTTAGACACACTGTTATTAAATATTATTAGACTTTTGGATGGCTTGCCGTGTAGAGAAACATTTTGTCATATTCTTGATGGAGATGATTTGTCATGGCTAGGAAGCTGTTGTTTGTGAAGGATCCTTAAGTTTCTTGTTGCCTGCAGTAATGCGAGGAGGTGGCCCCTAATGATTGATCCTCAGGGCCAGGCTAACAAGTGGCTGAAGAACATGGAGAAATCCAACAGTCTCCATATCATCAAGCTCAGTGATGCTGACTTTGTGCGCACATTAGAAAACTGCATCCAATTTGGCACTCCAGGTGAGAAATACTGACAGCTTTTAAACTTTATGACAGCCAGAATTCAGAGAATTCAAATAAAGCTTACTTTTATAATACTCTAAAAATCATAATATTGCTCATTGTCAGGCATTGCCAATCAAGCCATTTGATCAAATCAAACTTAAAAATCAATGAAGGAAGAAACAACAACAGAAATTTTCCTTAAGGTGCAATACCAGTATTTCTCCCCAGGGGTCCCCCTCCACCATGAAAAACAAGCACAGATCACTGATCCAAACCAGTAAATGTTACCTGTTGATAAATGCTCACATTGTCTCTCTTTCCCTGGAGCAGCATTACAACTCCAAATCCAAACTGCCTTGTACATTACACATTAAGCTTGAAAGCACAATTTTCGTCTAATTTTACACTTGCTAAGAAGGCCCAAGGGTGGACCCAAAATGCAACATGAGATACTCAAATGAGCCGAGTAATCTGGCCTTGGGTGCCTGTCTCCTCCCCATCAGTGCTGCACTAGGATGAAAGGCAGCTTGCGTAGGCAGGCCCGTGCTTAACTGTCTCAGGTGGATTGTTTTGTTACCATTCTCCTCTAGGAGTTGCACTGAGTTTATTTATTAATTTCTTTGTTGCTTTTCTGCCGCACTCGTTCAGTTCCCACTTCTACTACATGACTGTTTTTATTTGTGAATAGGTCAAATAAATGCTTCTGCAGATCTCTGTTTTTTGTTTTGTTTTGTTTTATTGTAATTTTCAGTTTGGTTTAACTGTAATCATTCATCTCTTGTGTATTGTAGTATTGCTGGAAAATGTTGGGGAAGAACTGGACCCCATACTTGAGCCCCTGCTGCTGAAACAGACGTTTAAACAGGGTGGCAGTGTCTGTATCCGGCTGGGCGATTCCACTATTGAATATGCTCCAGATTTCCGGTTTTACATAACAACCAAACTACGAAATCCACATTATTTACCTGAGATCTCAGTTAAGGTGAGTCTCCTTGAGTCTGAGTCACACACGGATACACTCAAACATTTGTCTGCTTCTAAACAAGGTCATATAAAATGATTTAAAAAATCATTAAATTAAAAACATGATGTTAGTCATAGTGTATCAAACATGCAATTAATGGAACGCTCCTAAGCACACGCTTTCTGACAGGTATATATGGGCTGGATGAATAGTCCCAGATTGCTACAATGAAACAGAATGTACGCACGCTACCATTCAAAAGTGTGTGGTTGATAGAATTTCTTAATTCTTTTGAAATAAGTCTCTTAAGCTCAACAAGGCTGCATATATTTTACAAAATAAAACCGTACAAATTGTACAATGTAATATTGTGAAATATTCTTACAATTTAAAATAACACCTATTTTTAAAAAGTAATTTTTTTTTAAACGCAATTTATTCCTTTGATGGCAAAGTGGAATTTTCAGCAACCATTACGTTCTGTCTTCAATTTCACATGATTCTTCAGAAATCGTTTTAATATGCTGCTAGTATTGAATTCTTAATTATTGTGAATTCTGTGAAATTCTGTGACTCTTTCTATCTTGAAAAGAGCTGATAATGTCTTTCAAAGGAGCTAATAGTTAATCAATCTTTTACTTAAAATCTGCTATTAATTAGATTTAATTATGGAGGTTTTTTTTAATGACACAAAAAAGCATCTAGCTATGTCAATAGAACATAGACTACCTGTTCTATCATAAATTCATAAACATACACATAGAAAACAAGTTTTACAGCTGAACCTTGTCATAAAGTGTTACAGACAGTCTACATGAACAGTAGCTAAAATTAAAGGGGAAGTGTGGGACTTCTTTTCCATTAGGGTCCCCAAAAGCAATTGCAAAGAGGTTTCCTGAACACTCCCTTAATCTGACAAATAGTCATAACCTGAACACATTATCAATGCTACTGTGTCAGGCTGGTCTGGATGCTTGAAAAAAACCAATTGGAATACCTGGATTCTGTAGCTGTTTCTTTCACAACTACCTAAACTAGACTCCTTAATGAGCCTGGGATATCATTTCCCTTTTAGGACGAGCATGTAGTGTTCACATAAGGATAAAACAAATGATACTGTTGTGGAAGATAAGGAATACCATTCTTCATACCACAAAATGTGTTGCACCGCAGACTCGCGTGTCTTAGCCAGTAATCGGAGAAATATTAAGCCTGATATTAGCAAGCAGTCACAAAATCTTGGAGGGGATCATTTTTGTTAGTTCTGTGGTTGGTTAGGGCATATCCACAAAGCCTTATGAAAAAAAAGCCTTATGATTCTCTTGCAAATAACAAACACAGGGGTCTGTTCTCATGAAAAATAGGATCCTAAGAACAGCTGCCTCAAGCACTCTCAGTGTATTTTTTTTTTTTTTTCTGTTCAGGTGACCCTGTTGAACTTCATGATCACCCCAGAGGGGATGCAAGACCAGCTGCTGGGCATTGTGGTGGCCAGAGAGAGACCTGACCTTGAAGAGGAGAAACAAGCCCTCATCGTACAGGGGGCTGAGAACAAGAGGTACCACCCAGAAACATAATTAACCTGACCCTTTAGTCCTGTGGGTTCTTAACTTAAAATATTGTCTATAAAAGCAAGACAAGTTGGGTAAATAATGATCTCCTTATGAAGTGAGGGCAAAGAGCAGCATGCAGTTCAGTCATGTAAAAAACGGCTATAGTACATTTGTGTGTGTTTAACCATGTGCTTTCTCTCTCTTCTCTTTGTAGACAGCTGAAAGAGATAGAGGATAAAATCTTAGAAGTGCTCTCTGCTTCAGAGGGGAACATTTTAGAAGACGAGACTGCCGTTCAGATCCTCTCATCTTCTAAGGTTCTGGCCAACGAGATCTCTGAGAAACAGGCCATTGCCGAGGTTACTGAGCTGAAGATTGATCAGACACGCTTGGGCTACACCCCCATTGCTGTCCACTCTGCTATTTTGTTTTTCTCCATCGCTGACCTGGCCAACATCGAGCCCATGTATCAGTACTCTCTAACATGGTTCATCAACCTCTTCATCCTGTCCATTGATAATTCCCCCAAAAATGATAATCTCGAACAAAGGTACTCTGTCACTACAGATAATATATTTAAATTGTGTCTGTTATGTAATTGGACATTTCATGTTTTAATATCATGCTTGCAGCTATAAGGCACTTTAAATATCTAGCTCACACTGACACTTAAAAGGATAGTTCACTCAGAGTAAAGGTCTATCATAATTTCCACATTCTAATGTGGTTCCAAACTTCTGCGACCTTCTTTCTTTTGTGAAACACAGAATGCATTTTATGTTTTGTTTAGTTTTTTGTCCATACATTGAAAGTCATTGGGGGTCTAATGATGTTTTGTACCCTGCTGACTTTCATTATATGGCCGAAAACAGCTGAAACAGTCTTCAAACTATCTTGTGTTCTACAGAAGAAACAAGGTCATACAGATTTTGGAATGACAAGATGCTAAGCAAATAATAGTCTCGCGTCAAACAACCAATCACAGTTTGTTTCGTTCAACATCACATTTCGGGGCGTGGAAATGTCACCACAATAACAGATCGGTGTGTAAAACTCTTGGACGTATTTTAAAGTTTCTATGCCGCAAACTTTAAATATTTCACATACTTTTGGAACTCCAGTGTTTAGTTGATCCTGATAAGCGCTCGTTGTCACAGTTGTAAACACTAGGCTTTCTTCTTTCGTGAGGGGGTTTTGTTCCCATACGGAACGTTAAATAACACGTCTCCTGGAAATCTTGTAGAATTCAACCAATTTGAGGACTTCAGCACTTCTGAAGTGTTTCCACTTTTGTGTCCCATATGCATCAGACTTTTAGCCAACGGTCCTGAGGCTGAGACGAAACAAATGATGACAGAACATGCACTTTTGAGTGAACTATCCATTTAAAGGCATTACATTTTCCAGAGAGACTATCTCTGACATGGGTTCTGAGGTACACTGGATATCTAGCATGGGAAGGCTTTTTTACAAAAGAATGTGAAGACATCATTTCCCTGTATGACTATTTACCGTCAGCACTGTCTTACTAGGGCAGTATGGCCTTGTGATGTGAGTTTGATAACTGAGAGCTCTGGGAATACTATGACACTTCAGCCCAGGGCAGAATCCTCTGGTTAAAAGAACACAGTGGCAATTCTCTAGAGGACAGAGACACCAAAACCAGATCTCGAAAACTTAAGAGGGTGCCTTTTAAAATTCTGCTACAGTAGCAGCAGGTGTTCATTTTAAACTTTACTGTGTTAAAGTATTAAATAAATGTGTTTATTTACAGAAAATCTAGTTAAGTGATTCTCAGTGTGGTGGCCAGGACCACTGGGGAAGTGCTTCTCCACCGTTTTGACTCCAGTCCACCACACTGTCCATAGAAATATTCAAAGGACCCATAACGTTTCCATTTTCTTGTGATTTATTGAATAAGGATTTGTTTTTACACATTTTTTTTTACCCTATATAGAGCTCACCCTAACCGGAAAAATTGTATATTAATTATAAAAATGTGTCCCCGGTATCTAAATAAACTTAATCTTAATTAAACTGCAAAAACAGAAACTGACAACATATTTTTTTTTTGTGTTTATTTATTTTTATTACAGCAGGAGTACCAGAGATACATATCAACTTAAATAGGAGGCCTTAAAAAGTAAAAAAAAAAGAAAAAGAATTAGAAGCACTCATCTAGTCAATAGAAACCAATATGATGTTCATAAAATTTTAAATCTATGAGGATATTGATGTATTCCATTGATGATAGAAAACAGTAGGAGAGCTTTTATTGCAAACATATTTAAATGACTAGTAGTCGTCTTAAAAGATTGTGTATTGCAGGTTCAGTGTACATCAGGTCACTCAGAGTTTTCTTTGACTTCTTTTGATGTATTCAAAATGCTTCTCAATGAACTGATTTCCTGATCGCCTTGCTTTCTCTGTGTATTTAGACTCCAGATCCTGAAGGACCATTTCACATACTCGCTTTATGTCAACGTATGTCGCTCTCTGTTTGAGAAGGACAAACTGCTCTTCTCCTTCTGCCTCAATGTCAACCTACTCAAACACAACAAGCTTGTGAGTAACTGCCTCCGCTCGCACACAGCTGTGATTTATAGAATCAATAAGCTAAGGCAACAGAGTACTTCATCTGATAAATAATAGTAAAAATGAAGAGGTTACTCTCACACAAGGCCTCTTAAGGTTAATGACTTGCATGCATCAGTCTGACAATGTTTATATCATCCCTATTTTAAATGATCTTGCACCATTCATCCACATAAACACAAGTTTAACCGGTTTAATCGAAGTTTAAGTGATTTATAATGTGTTCTTCACACTGGCTCTCCATGCCTGAGCTGTTACACAAGTTGCAAGTGTCTATCATCCATTTATTGTGCTGTCAGTAGTTTTGTCAGCTCCTGAATCAAGTAGTGTGGGGGGATTTATTTTCATAGACTGTGGCTTTTGTGGTGGCGACTTTAAGACGCATTCACTGTTACTCTCTTCTTTTGAGTTGGATATTTAATCCAGCACAACTGCTAAAAAAAAAAAACTGTATCGAAACTGAGTGAAGGCGAATTTTCATTGCAGATATAACTGAATGACATCATGCATGGACAATTTTCTCTTAACACCTTCTGTCCATTTCTCTTTCAGGTGGATGAGAAGGAATGGCGTTTTCTCCTGACAGGCGGTGTGGGTCTGGATAACCCTCATTCGAACCCCTGCACCTGGCTGCCTAAGACATCTTGGGATGAGATCTGTCGATTGGATGAGATGGAGCGCTTTAAAGGCCTGCGGAAAGACCTGGCTCGACTCCGGGAGGGCTGGAAAGAGGTTTACGATAGCAAGGTGCCATTGAGATTAAGCACACACTATTTCTTTCCTGCTCAGCGGTGTGAAATGGACAGGCAAAGTATGAAAGGAACACCAGATTTTTCATTTTATGGTCTATATGTGTGTTCTGCAGGACCCCCACCACACTGCTTTCCCTTCAGAGTGGCAAGAGAAACTAGGACAGTTCCAGAGGATGCTGGTTATAAGATGCTTACGGCCAGACAAGGTAAGGATATTTCTATTGAGTTTACTATTACACCTTGGATTGGATAAGGAAATAAATGCATCTGGAATTCTGTCTAAAATGGAATTATTAACTAATTATATATCAGAAAGACTTATACGCAACCATTCAAATCTTTTTTTTTTTAAGGAAATTAATGCTTTTATTCAGCAAGGATGCATTAGGTTGATCATACATGAATGTAAAGTCATTATGTTACAAAAGATTTCTGTTTCAAATAAATGCTTATTGTTTTGAGCTTTCTGTTCATTAAAGAAACCTGCAAATTGCAATGTAATGTAATGTACAATTTCCAGGAAAAGAACAGCACAATAAGAGCTGTTTCTTAAGCAAGAAATAAGCATATTAAAATGATTTCTGAAGGATCATGTGACACTGAAGACTAGCGTGGCCATCACAGAAAACAGTCATCTTAAATTGCAATAATAGGACACAATATTTCTTTTTTAATGTTGTAATACGGTGTAGTACAAATGTAAGAATTTGTGTATGAATATTGTTTAGTACTCACTAAGAATTCACTTTTGGACTTAGACCTTGTCTCTACCCTTTTCAGATTGTTCCCATGGTTCAAGAGTTTGTGTCAGAAAATTTGGGGCAGCAGTTTATTGAGGTGCCACCCTTTAATTTGGCCACAGCTTTTGCTGACAGTCACTGCTGCGCTCCACTCATCTTTATCCTGTCTCCGGGATCAGATCCCATGGCAGCACTGCTCAAGTTTGGTGAGGAACAGGTATGGACAATTAAGGACATTAAATCTCTGTAGATTTTTGGGGTTTGGTTCATTTTTTTGCATCAGCAATTTTTTAAAGGAGTGGTTGACTGCTATTTTCTAGGCAAAAAAACAACAACATTATTTTTCACATAATTTCTCTTTATTCTACACCACTCTGTCCATCTTCCTATGAATACTCCGAAGATCTTCTGGTTTTATGAAGCCCCTCCCTCAGAAATACGCAATGGGCTCAGATTGGTTAGCTGTCCCAGTGTGTTGTGATTCGCTGAACAGTCTAGTGAAGTCCAGAAACATAACGCCCCTCACCTC
Source organism: Carassius auratus (assembly GCF_003368295.1). Classification (NCBI taxonomy): domain Eukaryota; kingdom Metazoa; phylum Chordata; class Actinopteri; order Cypriniformes; family Cyprinidae; genus Carassius; species Carassius auratus. The sequence goes on along the minus strand of NW_020526298.1, from coordinate 199,316 downwards.
AATGGCATGTGCCCCGGTTGTATTGTAAACAGTGAGGTTGTCAATACTGCTTATCAGTTTGAGCCCGATTGAGACGCAGAGAATATTAGTGATGATGACCGAGCAGAACCTGTGCAGGCATGGCCCTTAAAGGACATTTCAGAATGGTGTTTTTTTTGTTTGTTGTCATACCTTTAGACAAGCTGTTATTTGTAAATGCTACTGCTTATGGTAGCTTCTAATGTATGGTTTTATTCTGATCAAAGCTTTGATACAGCAGAATACATGATAGTGTTGTAGAATTTTTGTAACATTGCTGTTTCCAGTTGGCAGAAAAATTTGGAGTCTAACGATTATAATCTTAGAATTCAAGAACCTATTTGTTGCCAGTCATTTTCACTATGATTTTATGTTAAATATTTGCAACTGACACAAGCAATTGTACGCAGCTATGCAATGAAGATGCGTTCACTGTTACTAACTAAAGTCAAAAAAGTGAAATCACAATCAACCACATCTTTAAGGGTTTTGGTTTGTTATGTGTGATGTCTTGTGTGAAGGGTTATGCTTTTCTACCGTTAACACACCATGTCTGCCTTGTTGTTCAGGGTTTCTCAGGCAACAGACTGACCTCCCTGTCTCTGGGACAAGGTCAGGGCCCCATCGCCATGAGCATGATTGAGACTGGCGTCAAGGAGGGAACCTGGGTGGTTTTACAGAATTGCCACCTGGCCACCTCTTGGATGTCCACCCTTGAGCGTGTTTGTGAGGTAGTACATAAAAATTAGATGATCCAAATATGATGGTAACTGTTCATAGTCAATGTGTGCATGTCTACTACATAAAACAAGGTCCACCAATGGAAATGAAGCAGCACTTTGACTTTCTGCAGGAGCTGAATCCAGATACCACTCACCCAGATTTCCGCTTGTGGCTTACCAGTTACCCCTCTCCCAACTTTCCTGTGGCTGTACTGCAAAACGGAGTCAAAATGACCAATGAGGCTCCCAAAGGGCTGCGCTCCAACATCGTCCGTTCTTTCTACATGGACCCCATATCGGACCCTGAGTTCTTTGACAGTAGCTCAAAGCCGGTAGGTCCTTCAAAGAGGGGCTTAAAAGTGCTCTCAGTATGATGCATATCCTTTGATGGTCTAAATGTTTATTTTTGAAGTCTGTTATGTGTAAGAAAAGTAACACCTGTTTGTGTGTTTTCAGGCTGTCTTTAAGAAGCTGCTGTTCAGCCTGTGCTTCTTCCACGCCTTGACCCAGGAGAGGAGAAAGTTTGGTCCTCTAGGCTGGAACATCCCTTATGAGTTCAACGAGACAGACCTGCGGATCTCAGTCCAACAGCTTCAAATGTTCTTGGACCAGTATGAGGTCAGATCACACGTGTTCCTGTATCGTCTTTGTATTCACACACAAACAAATTTCCTTTTACTGTTCTTGAAACGCGCACACACTTCACGTCACACTCTTGCTTTTCATGCTTTCCAGCGCGCCCCTTTAAGCCTCTTCTAAAAAAAGAGCATTCTTGACATTTTCCCAACTTCAGAGAAGCGCTCCCCATATTTCCCTTCCTCCTTTCAAAACAAGCAGACTGCACAAACTGATCAAGAGCCTCCCCGAATGCTCTGACATTTCTCCTGTGTTACCGAGTGCCACCCACTGCATTAGTAAGGGAAATTTCAACAGCAAATGTCACAATCCTGCCACTCCTCTGTCCATTTTTTCATATCCCACCTGAAGATCTTTATATCAAACCCACCTTCCTGACATACACCTCCACTTAATAAAAAAGAGCCTTTGTTGAGCAGCCATGCTTTTAAGACACATGATTGAGATCGATTGAGGTTGTTGTTGGGTTTTCTTGTCTTTTTTTTTAAAGTAATATAAACAATAGGGTGAAAAGGTTGGGGCAGAGTCCTCACCTGGTCAAAATGATGTAGCCACACTATTCAAAACGAAAATAGATAGCTCTGATGATAAGAAAGGTGAGTCATAATCATGAGGAATCAAACTTCTCTTTTTTTCAAGATAAATTAGCTTCACCTCAGAGTTGCAAAAATGCTTCGTCATGGAAGTGGATTTGTTATCTGTTCCCTTTAAGTGGTTCTGATTACTTAGACTGACCATTTCACGACAGTTTTTATCCACCTTGCTATTTATAGTTCATATGATTAAGTTTAGTTTTGGCTATATGGTAATTTCATTTGGTTTGTTTGTTCTTATTAGGAGATCCCTTTTGATGCTCTTCGCTACATGACAGGAGAGTGTAATTACGGGGGTCGTGTCACAGACGACTGGGATCGCAGAACCCTGCGCACAATCGTTTCTATCTTCTACACCCCTGAGATCATTGACAACACTGATTATAAGTTTGACCCTAGTGGCCTGTATTACTCACCACCAGAAGGAGATGTAAGACACACTATGTACAGCATATTCAGTCTGTCATATTATTTGTCCATTCAAAAGTTTGAGGTTGGAAAGTTTTTCAATTTTTTTTTTTAAAGATGTTTCTTAAGCTCATCAAGGTTGCATTTATTTGATCAGAAATACAATAAAAATAGTAATACTGTGAAACATGATTACAAATTAAAATAACTGTTTTGATATGTTTTTACTTCGATATATTTCAAAAATTCAGAGCTGAATTTTTAACAGCCATTATTTCAGTTTTCAGTGTCACATGATCTATCAGAAATTATACTAATATGCTAGTTTGGTGCTCAATAAATATTATAATTATCAATGATAAAAACAGTTGCATCAAGTCAAAGATTAGTTCTTTCTTAAGTAAAAAATAATAAAATAAATATAGTATATAAAAGTCCTATAACAAAATGACACAAAAGACAAGAAAATGAAAGAATATCAATGTACTTTTCAGTGGATTGAGCAGATGGATACAGCAGGGTTGATTAAGTTATCAATCCTTAAAGAACACGTTTCATAGCTCAAAAAGCTTGTCCAGTTCTAGAGGGGTTATGTCAGACAAAATTTCCACAGCTGACATTAAAGCTACAGTAGCTCAATATTTCTGTCATATAAAATTCAAAGAGATTCTCTACAGACATAACTCCAGAAATCAAACTGAACTAAGGCCTAATTTTCCTTCCTTCATCGTATTTCCTTCAAAAGAAGACCATATGCACCTCTGCAAGCCGAGGGTTCTCATTCAAAACAAAGCCTAAGAGGAAGAAATTATAAAAGAAAACAACAATTCTGGTCTTTGTACAAGCTCAGTCAAGGTTTTTGTCAGTTTGTGGGTCAAAATTCCTCCCACATTATACTGCTGTGTTTAAAATGCCTACAGATATAATTGACTTTGGTAAACAAAAAAACAAAAAAACATTGGTCTGCCTCTTTATAAAAGTTCTGAAAAGGAATTATGAGCAATAAGTTCAATAACTAAACACAGCGGGTTGCTGCCAGTGGTGATGTCTGATTTATTTGCGAGCACATGTATAATCTATGCCCAATTTTATTTGGCATTTTCTCTCAAAATCTTTTATTCATGAATGTCATTTGCATAGCCATTATTATAAATGTCAGCAATCTCAAGGGTAGCCTGTTTTAAGTGCATGCCATTATTTAGCATCGCCATCCTGGATTTAGTATTGCATTAAGAAGCTGATTGTTTTTTTTGTTTTTTTTTTCAGTATAACAGCTACATTGAGTACACCAAGACACTACCTCTAAATCCCTCACCTGAAATCTTTGGCATGAATGCCAATGCTGATATTACTAAGGACCAAGTGGAAACACAGCTGCTGTTCGACAGCATTCTTCTTACTCAGGTGCATGAACACATTAGGATTATTGATGCAAAGTAGCTAGTTTAAAGTAACCCTCGAAGTAAAATAATGACCTATTGATGTTTGTAATGGTCTGAGTTATTTTTTTGCCCCATTTCTTCCTCACAGTCCCGTTCTTCAGGTGGCAGTGCTGCATCTTCAGATGACATGGTGTTCGAGGTGGCTGCAGACGTTCTCAATAAACTTCCTCAAGATTTCGATACAGATGCTGCCTTGCGCAAGTACCCCACCAGCTACAACCAAAGCATGAACACTGTGCTGGTGCAGGAGATGGGACGATTCAACAAACTCCTCCAGACTATCCGGGATTCGTGTGTAAACATCCAGAAAGCCATCAAGGTCAGGAACTGTGAAGGTTCAACACTTCTATCGATCATGTTTCCGGGTCTGGGTTCTTTCTGGTCTGAGCACAAATTGAAATCTGATTTTTCCAGTTAGTCACATTCAGTTCGCTTTCAGGAGTATACGGTAGCATCGCGTTTTTTCTTTGGGAAAGTTGCATTTTATTCTAAAAGGCATGATGGTTTTGTTTGCGTTAATCCATTTTTTCAAGCTAGCAAAATGTTTGAACCATGCTACTATTTCCACACAAACCTTTTATATACAATACGTAGAAGCAATGCAAACTAAGAAAAGTTTTTGAACATTCACTCCCTGCTGAAAGATACAAGGAAAATTCATTGTGCCCCAGGGCATGTCCTAATGCTGTGCACTCCAGCTGAGCCTCCTTGTCCTTTAGTTTGACTGACAGCTCTGATCCCAGTTAGCATTACCGCCCCGCACGGTGAGATGGATGCATATGCTGAGATCTGATCACAACCCTGCCTTTCATTATAATCCCTTTATCTTTCCTGACTACAGCGTGATTTCGGCTCTGAGGAACCTCTCTCCTTTACCCTTTCATTATCATTGATGATCATATATCTCTATACCACATCAAATGAAAACCTTTGAAACCAGCACTTAGAAAGAAATAAAGAAAAGGACAACATCCCTTTTCCCTAGAAGAGAAAATGGCAGTATACTGTAATATTGATATACAATATACAATATAGATTGCTATGAGGAATGCACACAGGTCTCATGTTCTCACAAATGTGCTTAGCTTTTTTTGAACCAAGTTGATTTTGAGTAATGCTGCTATTCAAAAAAAAAATCAAGGTAAAAGGACACAAAACCAATGAATGAATGCTTGTGTGTGTCTTGGCATAGGGTCTGGTTGTCATGTCTGCTGAACTTGAGGAAGTTGTAAGCAGCATTCTAAAGGGTCGCATCCCTGCCATGTGGATGAAGAAGTCGTATCCCAGCCTTAAACCGCTGGGAAGCTACATCAATGATTTTCTTGAAAGACTCCAGTTTTTACAGGTAAACGCTGTAGTCATAAAGCATGTATAGTAGAATACTTTTTATTCCACCATAATTTGTGCCCTACACACGTTGGCACAGTAATCACTTAGTCAAACATCCTTTGAGTTTTAAAGGCTACAGTCATGTAATATGCAGTTTTGTGTCTGTTTTTTATAAAAAAAATAAATAATAATCATATAATACTTTTATTAAACAAGGATACATTAAATTTACCAAGAGCAAAAGTAAGGAAATTTACATAATAAACATGATTTGCGTATATTTCAAGTAACTGCCATATGAATACAAATGCTATATAAATGCATTTTTGGATTCCACAAACACAGTCTTGTAATAATAATGTAGCACAATACATCATAATAATTGATAGTGATTAATTCAAAGTCTTTACTTCAAATCGATTGTTTTCCAGTGGGTTGTTGGGAGACTAAAATGCACATTCATACATAACGCAGTTGAAGCAGAAACCACTCTAGTGTGCATTGTGAGCCTCAGGAAAATCACATGAAATGCAGCTGACGTACTGTCTCATTCAGTGAGCTCAGATTACAACACTGCTTGTGCAAAGGACTGAACTGTAAATGTATTATACAAGTGCCCTTTCTTTCAATAAAAGAAAGAAATTAAACTTTGAGCCGGTTACATTCCAAAGCTTCTTTTTGGCCTTCAAGTTATGCCTCTAGAATTAGTTGTGCCTGCTTATGTTGAGTATACTTAATATCAGTATCATCTGTGTCATCCACACAGGGCTGGTATGTGGATGGCACGCCTGCAGTGTTCTGGATGTCCGGGTTCTTTTTCACTCAGGCCTTCCTCACTGGAAGCCAGCAGAACTACGCCCGAAAATTCACCATCCCCATTGACCTGCTCAGCTTCGACTTTGAAGTCATGGAGGACAAGGAACACAAAAAACCCCCAGAGGATGGTGAGAAAGACAAAGAGGGAGTATTGACAAGCATGAAATGTAAAATATATGAGAGGGAAATGGGTAACAAGTGACAAAAGGGAAGAGAGAGACAGTTTCATTAACCCCTCGCCGCGGCTGAGTGCCATCAATCAGAGTCAACATTACAGTGCTCTGGCATCAGACCCCTGCTGCTCTTTCATCAGTACATGATGAGCATCTCTCCAGAGGAAACCCATCTCTCTGAGGCCATCACACACTGCATGAGGCTGTTTATGAGTGCCTTTGACTTTAACAGATACTTTGTTGTGTCTACTTTATTTTTTATAGTTCAGTCAGTGTATAAAATGGGATGGGTCTTTAGTTTGTGTGCAGGGGTGTAAAGTACTCCATTATTCAAATATTATTTTGAGGATTTTCTACTCTTACATTTTTAATGCAAAAATGATACTTTAAGTAAATTTTTTGCAGCTCATGTCTTAAATATTTGAGCTTAGAAGCCAATCAAACTACGCTCCCAGCTAAACTTTAACCAGTGACATCCATTTAAGCCTGTGTCCTTGTGAAGGGACATCACATTAGTCACCACAACACACTGTTTGACCTAAAGCAGTATGTTTTAATTATACCCATTGCTGAAGATGGATGAATGTGACTCAAGTGTGAACGGTCAATGATCAGTCTAAGTAAAATCAGCTGCTTCTGAATTTAAATTAATTTAAGGTAACAGGTTTCATGATATTGGTTTACGGTGTCCTGTAGTCTTGCATAATAGGGACGTTGGGAATTGTGATTCAAAAGTTTGCTTTGCAAAGTTATTTACATTCTCTTTAAATTTTGATTTCGGCAGTCTATGAAAAAAAAGGTCTCATGCACACTTAAACTGTGTCTGTTTTTGGCTTGTTAAAGGGATAGTTCACTCAAAAATGAAAGTTATGTCAGTAATTACTCACCCTCATGTTGTTCCAAACCTGTAAGACCTTTGTTCATCTTTGGAACATAAATTCTGATGTATAATTTTGATGCATTCCAAGATCAAAGTGTAAACAGCGTATCTGTGTATGGTGCTGCTGACACAGAACAGCATACATTGTTTATGTATGTGATACTCTAATACTATTGGGTAATGCAGTATCCATCTTTTTCTAATTATTAATCCTCAGTTCTTACTTTATTTTTGCTCAGGTGTTTACATCCGTGGCCTATTCTTGGATGGTGCCCGATGGGATCGGAGAACAAAACGCTTGGCAGAGTCTTTCCCCAAAATCCTGCATGACACCATGCCTGTGGTGAGAAGCTGTAAAATGTATAATCTCAGTCAAATGAGGCTGATGACATCATGCATAGCCCCTGATGTGGGTACATATTACACACAAGAGATTTAAGTCACAAGAAAGTCATTCCTTTGGAATGAGCATTCGGTTGAAAAATGAAACTTGCAAATACTTGCAATTCAAAAGTTTCAGTGCAGTTCAAAAAATGTATTTGCCTGAAGGCAGACTACAACATTAACTATGGAAACAGAAAAGCAATTTTGAGAGAAAAGATTTTCTAATTTCACAGCAGCATGCAAAAATGTTAAATCAAGGGACAAAAATGCTAAAAAAATAAATAAAAAAGAATTCAAATGTGAAGACTTAAAAAAAAAAAAAAAAAACTGATAATGTACTGAGAAAACGAATATGCTGATTTTAATTCCAGTGTAGCCACAACACAGTTAGAAAAGTGCTTTATTCTCTCTTCAGTACCAAATAATAATGCATACATAATACATTTTAAGGGGAATCTGAATTTCTGCAGCATACTCCCAGCAGGTGGTCTGTGCCGACACCCCTTTTCATCACCATGTACTTCAACCAACTCTTGGGTCACTTGAAGAAAGTTTATAGGGTACATAACATACAGTTTCACCTAATCTCATGTTAATCTTGAGTACCTATAGAGTAGTACTGCATCCTTCATTCATCCAAAAAGTCTTAATTTTATCATATTTATAAAAGAAAAATACAGCTTTCCGATTCTTTGCGGAAAAAGCCGAGTTCCTGGAGGCGTGCCTTGAGCGGAGCTAAAATACTGATGTTTTGTGTTGTTTCCATTAACATATATTCACTTATGTGCTGATTTCAAACAAAATACAGAAATTTGATGCAATTGTACATGAATGGGGTTTTTTATCACAGGGACGGCTCCATGTTTTAATAGCAAACGATCTGCAAATCCAGTGTCGACTTGGGCCTGGTTTATAAAACATTTGTCACTCAAATGACCAGAACACACAAACGCACTTGATACTCTCCGCTGCCAAGAAGAAAAAAAAAGCATCCACTGTTCATGTAACGCTGGGTTCTTGGGGAAGCTGAACATGGCACAAGGCACTTATTTGGAGGCATTCTCGAACAAATCCTATGCAGCACTCTCGATGATTTTGAAGCACGTTGATGTGCGCGGGTGCACTTTTCCGGGAGAAGTGCTTATATAAGGACTTTCGTTCTCGTCTACGTCATTAGATCCACAATAAAAAAAAATTAAAAATCGCTGAAACTTGTACCAACCCGGAAGCAAGATTTTTGGCACAGAAATTCTCAGTCAATCTCTAAATTCTTTTTTTAAAACGTTGGCCATGTTTAGCATGAGAATCCATCTCTTTAACAACGTGAACAACTCTGAATACACGAAACACCATTGTTCTCCTCTTTAAGAAGAAAACTCTACATAATAGAAAAGTTGTTTTGTAGTTAAATACAGTATATGAACAGAGTTCTAGTTATATGACATGAATATCATAGCAGGCGAGATTCAAATAGGTTAAGTATTCTTAACAGAACAGGAAGAGAAAACAAAGATTTCTATTAATTCTGCCCTCTTTATTCTGCACAATCCACACTGCCACAATAAATAATGCATTCATTGGCGATTAATATTCAGACATTTCAGGACAACTCATTACCAAAATAACTTTTCGACAAGAGCTGAACTTAATTAAACATGCATTTGTTACTTACGGTAAAATGTTGAATTCCAAATTTCTTTTGAAGGCCATTATTAATTTCAGCTGAAAGCATTTCATCTGAAACACTGAAAATAAACACATCCTTAAGTTTTAAGTATTAAAACCACCAACCTTTTAATGTACCTGTTTTTCTCTGAGGAGATACACAAAGTGCTTCTGAAAAAGGGGTTTTGGGGCTTTGAATAGGTTTTTGGTGACAGTCTTTGTTTCTGAATTATCTTGGATACAGAGACGAGGAAAATGGGTTAGATTATCAACAAGGGAAAAATGAATATTGATACACCACCATATTCTTAGTGACTCAGAAATGTTGAAATAACCATTACACTTAAAAATACATATTTGTATAGTAACCTAAACAGATTGTAGGGAGGGAGGATGAGCAAAGAAAATGCTTCTCATCTACACATCACACTGTCTATCTGCAGATCTGGCTGAAGCCAATGAAGAAGCAGGACATTCCTGAGCGTCAGTGCTACATTTCTCCTGTCTACAAGACCAGCGAGAGACGTGGAACCCTTTCCACCACTGGACACTCCACCAACTACGTCATAGCAATGACCCTGAATTCAGACGTGCCTCCAGAGCACTGGATCCGTCGTGGCGTGGCCTTACTGTGTCAGCTTAACTCGTAGATACACTTCTTGTATCCTTTCACTTCACTTTATAGTCAAGTAACTGTAGCAAAATTATATTTTAGATTTAGAAATACCATCAAATACCATCTGTCTTGAGACAAAAACTATACTTTTTAATAAACATGAATGTATTCCTATATACTAAAATTTTAGAAATATTAATAGGAATTATAATAAATATATATAATTAATTGATTTTGAATAATTAATAGACATTTTATACATACTTATACATTTCAAATATATATTTTTAGAATAGAACAGTTTTCAGAGAGATTTTTAGTAAGCTGATCAACACTCAAAGTAGGCTTTGGAAACTTTATTTTCCACTTCTGACAAAGAAATGCACATACAATCAGCAAGAATGGCAAATGTATTGAAAAAAAATGCTTTAACATCCAAGCTGTGTAAACAGGGTTTAAAAATAAATGTCTTCCCAAACAACTGACAGTACTCAAATGTAAGTAAATATCTGGATGGTCCTATTTTGGAAAACACTGTAAAGCATGAAGAAAACTTGTGCCTAATTTTTATTGATTAACAAGTTAATTTCTTTTCACCACTTAACTGAGGTGTTTCATTTGAGCTCTAGAGCTCGCTTTTGGTTTAACAAATGGAAAACTTCATTTCAAAGACATAGACAGGATTTAGAACCAATCTCTTATGACTGATTAGGTTTGCTCACATGACCCCTAAAACTCATTGGCTTTACATTCAAGCTGTGAAAATTAAGTTCTTCAGGGAAAGAGGAAATCAACTGTAAGTGTTCTCATATCTCCATTTTATAACAGAAATGAAAACTAGCCACTTTCACTTGCCTCATGCATGCTTCCATCCAATCAAGTATATTTGATGAATGCAATTAATGATGATACGCACCCATGAGAACAAATAAATGGATGTCACATGGTGACAGGATAAGCATGAATCACATAACATGCCCCACCAACTCATGACGGTAGAGGATTCAAGCAGCAAACACAGGCAGTGGAATGTGTAGAGGCGACTGCGGGACACAGGCAGCGCTTGTGCGCAGTTTTAGAAATATAGCCTATATTTGGCACACTCAAAATGTTGCACACTCATTTACAAGAACCACATCAGTGGGGGACTGATGAACAGATGTTCTATAGATTTGAGTGTAGTTTCAAACAAGTGCACATAAGGCCAATATCTGAAATGTGTGCATTAATTTTAATAATAGGAGGGTGCCAACAAACAAGAGCATTTAAGATTGTCAAAAAAAGAACATTTCATAATGGCTACCTCAATGTTTAGGTTAAAAAAGGAATGGTTCTCCCAGAAAGCATGTTTTTAGATGGTCAGTGTATAAAAGGTGCTAATGTCTCACAAAATAACATTCTGAATTTTGCACAAATTATCCAGTAATACCAAACATCATATAATTAAAATTAAGTAACAAAGGTGTTTCAAAATGACAACTGCTTCTTCAAAAAAGTCTTCAGTAGCAAATCTCCTTTGGGGAAGATCATTATTTCATGAACTTCTTCAACTGTAACAAGATCATAATTTTCAACTCTCCTTGAATATAAAAATCAACTCAAATAGTAATCATCATGATCTAGACTACTTTATCAGTGAACAAATAGACTTCCCAAAGAAAACTGATGTATTCCTTGATGGACAGACATGCATAGACAGTTGTTCTTCATTTAAAAATCACAGTATTTTAGCATTAGCTTTAATACTGGACTTGTTCAGTCAAAATTCAGCTGACCTCAAGAATGCGATTGGTCTTTTAGCAGCACCGTGTCAGAGGTTATACAACACACAGTTGCATACCTATTTCTTCAATACTCAAGAATTGGCCAAATCACTAGTACACTCTTAGAAAATAAAAGATAATAATAAAAAAAGACAATGAAAGTCTAAGACTGAGGACGCTCCCCTCACCATGAACAGTAAATATATTGTAAGTAGTCAATGTTGACAGCAAAGCACAATCCAGTAAAGAAAAGAGCTCAAGTGTGTGGTTTTTCATGATTCTGGCACACAATACAGACCAGTTCTTCTCAATAAAAAAAAAAAAAAAAAACCTTGCAGAGTTGATGCCAGTTGGACTCTGTTGCACCATATTAGCACAGTTCTGTGCCTGACACTGAGATGGTGTGACAAACTAGACATAAACAGCACAACACGCCAGTTACGAATGAATGGACTATGAGATCCGATACAGTTGAATGAAAGAGCTAAACATGACACTGAATGAGTGACTGATGAATAGCTGCTTCTCTCTAGGACACTGTCCTACAAAAAAAAATACTATAATATTAAAGGGATAACCCAAATTCTGGGGAGTGCTTCTAATGTGCTATGGGATATGTCTTATTGAACACACATACATTTAAAAAAAAAAAAAAAAAAAAAAAAAAAAAAAAACTGAATAAGCACAAGAGAAAACGGTCTAGAATCTACAACTACAAAAGACCTTGAAGACGACAAGCAACTGTTTTGAGTGTCCAAGAGAGGAAAAGATGACGAAATGTAAACATGTTTGGTTGCATGTCCATGTCCACTGTAAGCTACTGATGCTGTCTTTTGAGACATGCCTGCGAGACTGTACCATCACAAAACAAAGCCACTTTGAGACAAAGCACATGCGTGAATGTAGCTGATGAATGACGCCATCCCTGACCTCAGGCTCTGGTTAGAAGCCAAAGTCAAGCACAATCTGATCCTCGAAGATGGCGATCAGCAGCATAATGCCAAACCCTGTGAGCATGCCCAAATTCTGCAGGACAAAGTGACCCATCTCACAGCGCTTGTGCTCCTCACTGTCACCATGAAGCATCTCTGGCAACTGAAGAACAAGAAATGGAATTTCATAGTGTTAAAGCAAAGAAATAAAATTCTACATCGATAGCTCACAACAAACACAAAAATCAATAATTTATGCATATAGATTAACCACTACCAATAATCTAGAGAAAGGGCTGCAAAATCGAAATAAAAAAAAAGATCTAAAAATTAACTATTTGTGAACCGTGTCGATTCCAGCATTCCATTTACAGACTTTTTTCAATTTTTTCACACCTGTTCGCAATGGCACATTAAAATATGTATTGCAAAAACCTTTGTGCATCTTCTGGAATCATACTGGATTTGGATGTTGCACCACTTGTTTCGCAAGTTAGACATAGTATGTAGGTGTAAACCAAAATATATACTGCATGCTGCATTTTTGGGACAAAAATAAAATATGTTGGGACAAAAATGCTTCTATTATAATCAGCAATGTGTCAATAGTGTAAATAATAAATGTATTGTGCAGTGTAGATAGCTTTGTTGATTATAATTATTTAATTGTTCACAGAAGTGTAAAACTCAGTGAGCTGCATGGATCAAACATTGAGAACATGCAGTGACTAACAACTTCGCTGATTATAATGGAAGTGCTCTAATATTGTCAATAATATTGTGCATCATTTATTTGAATCTTGAATAATTGTGCTTTTAAAACAGCACTAAATTAATTCACAAACATTTTTCAGCTTAGGCCATTCATACCCAATTTCTGCATTGGTAAACTCAAGATGTGAGGCTGTAGAATAAAAAATAAAAATTGGCAAAGGTCTAGAGATGCTTTTTTTTTTTTTTTTTCCAAGTTCAACTTCTTTTAACAAACAATGACATGCGTGAGACACTGCAAAATATATCAGACTTGAGCATAATGCTCAAACCTCCATCTAGAGCATGTTAACATAGAAAAACAATGGACCATCAGTGCGGTGGAATGCAAGGCCCCTAAGATGGCATGTAATAAATCATTTCAAGCAATCAATAATTATAACATATTTACGCAGCCCAACTGGCACACATATAAATCTGCATTTTGCTTCTCTTACCATATCAACTAATGCCACATAGAGAAACATGCCAGCAGTAACAGCAAAGATCCAGCTAGTGACGTTGTGCGTGTACTGTCCCACAGCCGTGCCGATCACCATGCCGGCATAAGCCATCAGAGCAGAGAGGACGTTGTACACAATGGCTTGCTTCACTGACATTCCAGCCTTCAATAAAACGGCAAAGTCACCTGGAGGCAAACCGAATGTGCACTATTAATGTACAATAAACAATACATCAGTGTAGGTATAGTTAGTTTATTTGTGTGAGGTTTCTTCACGACCATTGGTTCTCTATAAACTGAATTCTGGACCTTTGCTCTGTGTCACCTGGCCCAATTAAATCAGTCATCAAAGGCAATTAATAGCACTGCAGGGTAGTAAAAAAACTTTATTATAGCGGTCTTTCTCTAGCCACAACATGGGGAGATAGATTCTCAGACAAAATAAAAAGAACTGCTCCATCAAACGTTATTAGTGTTTGAGGAATCAAGTCCCATCACCCCCACTGGATGGCAGACAGTAAAAGGTAAACAACATCAAATGCAAAGTGATCATTGTAACATCAAAGACATACTCTGTTTATGTTACTTCTTCTGTGGTACTGTAATGTCTGGTTCTTTTGTTTAAACCAAAAGGGGAATTTAAAAACTAGTGGCCCTCTAGACAGCAAACTCAAAACTTCATAAAAGCTTTACTGTGTTTTAAAAGTTTTATGTACTGCTGTGTCGTATTCGTTCACTGTTTGTTTGTTTTATTCATTTTAAACATGAAAAGGAGAGCATAGAAAAACCGCTGGAGCTCTTCGCCTTGATGTTCCAGAGTTGATGTAAATCGATAAAGGAGACTTCACTGGCAATAAAACCTGCAGACTGGAAACAGGACCACCACATCACCCTAAAGTTAAGTCTGACCATTCTCACTGACGTTCTTTTTTGCCACATTTTTTCAGGGTCGAGGCCCCGTGTACGCCAAAAATGACGTTACCAAGGATAAAGTTCTAATAATTATTCTAAATTCTATTGGAATAAGCGAATCGACACCATAGTGATAACGAAAATGATACAGAGGAACGATATTGTTAAATTAACTTTCAGAATGTTTTTATAAATGTAACTTTCAGAATGTAATAAAAACACTGACAGCCAATCAGAATCCACGTTAAAGAGCTCAAGCGTTTAAAGCGACAAACATGACGAACAGAATATTATTGTTCATTAACGTGAACATTAATATAGTTTTCATTCATGGTGTGGACAGGCTTTTACTTTTTATCTTGTACTGCACAAACATTTGACAAATGTTAAAAAATGGATGTGCTCTTTCAACATTTTGTCAGTAGACAACTTGACCACTTACCTAGTTCATGAGGCAGTTCGTGACAGAACACAGCCACTGAAGTACTAATGCCACCAGTAATATTAGCACTGAAAGCAGCACCTGTAGGTGACAAACGCAGTTCCTCAGATACAGAAACCCTTTTAATTCAAGACAAACAAATCTGCTAATGTTTTCAATGTAGAGGAACTGACCTATAGCAAGTCCATCACTAAAGTTATGCATGCCATCTCCCATGATGACCATCCATGCTATGCTGGCGATGCCCGCATCTTTCATTTCCTGGTCAGAGTGACAGTGTCCATGGTGGGAGTGACCATGGCCATGTCCGTGTCCGTTCCCATGTCCATGCTTTTTTGATTTTGCCTTTGGTTTAGTGTCCTCTTCTGTTTTTACTGGCTCCTGGTAGGGGTGATCTGAATCAGGGATGGAGAGTGGCATTTTGCTGGGTGAATCCAAAGGCTGCAACTCTGTCATCTGAGTGTCATTGTGTCCAGTTTCACACGTTGCACCTTCTCCTGCATGAAAAAAGAATGGAAGGAGTTATTCCAGTGTCTGTACACTGGCTGAATTGTTCAGACTCACAATTGACTCAACCCCATTGGTCTCAGTCTTGTCTTACTAAACCATCGCTCAGACTCAAATAAATTGATATCAACTACAACGCTGAGTTACGTCTGAAGTTTGTTCTTCTAACATCCTTGCAAAAGTTCAGTACATTGGAGAGACTCTGAAACATCTCCTGGGTATCAAAACTCACACCTTTACTTAAAAGCCACATTAAGTGTGCAGGGAATTGATGAAGAACCCACCCTCTGTTAGAGACTTCAGATGGAGCCACTCTGCATCTGAACGCCTGTTGAGTTTGTGGTCTGACAACTTCCTCCCAATCTTTGCCTGCTCTCCTTTCTTCTTCCTCTGGCAGAGGCTTCCCTGTGGAAGCAAGCACCTTTATAATTACTAGGTTCTGAAAATAAAATCCAAGTTTGTTTTGCTGCGCACTAAAAGCCCACCTATCTGAAGCAATTATGGATTATATTTTAGTCTTCCATAGCTCTTAGCCCTGTCAGTCCTGAACAAGCATGTGAGAAGTAAAAAACAGCTTACTTGCCACTTTTGAAAGATTTCTAACTCCTGTGTTTAAACACCTGTGTTTTCCTGTGTTAAAAGCATTGTGGTGCCTCTCACCCTTTGGTCCCTGTAGTGTTTGAACATGCCAATGCAGTGTTCAATGATGAAGAGGAGGTAGATTCCTGCTAGTGCAGTCAGTCCTTTCCAAACTCCATCAAACTTGGTCAGAAATAATTCCTCAGGCTCTTCCTCCGCGTGTCCTCCATGACTGTGATCATGGCCATCTTGAGACTGTAAGGCGTAAGAAAAGTTTGATTCCTTGGGCTGTGTTGTTTGTACCTTTGCAACGGTTAAATCTTAGTTTGCCCCAAAAGAGTGAACTCACATGAGGAAGCAGATGCAGTAAGGCATCACCACTGAGGGTTCCCACTGCCAATGCAACCAGGAAGGTCAAGAGAAACTTGAAGCAGGACTGGTTAAGGATGGGCACCAGAACAACACCCAGCAGAGACAGCAGGCTGATGATGGTGATCGACACAAAGCCCCACATCCAGACCCACACTGCAGAAATCAGTGGATTAGACTGGGAATCGTGTCACTGGACTCAAAGAGTTTCAACTAAGGTAACTAGCAACATTAAACTTGTTTTAATATGTCTTAGCAATGATTCTAAACCATTTTCTATGTCCGTTTACCCTCTCTATAAGCTAGCAAACTACACAGATAATGAGAATTGTAGATGAGTGAAAATATTTTTTAAATTCAGAATTATACTAGTACAGGACCACTTATACCTGAAGATGTTTCATCTTGTACTTCAGCCTCAACGTGGTGATAATGAAGGATGCAGAAGCGTCTGTCTATCTGATAGAGCAGTGCTGGACATAAGTAGTTGAATTGCGCTGGAGATATGAGAGAATCCGAGCTCAGTCCGTATTGGTGTAGCAGCTCTGTTAAATTCAGACACTGAGGGAGAGACATACAAAGAGTTTTACTTTGATTCATTGCTTGATTCTCCTTTATTCTCGATACTCCAGCAGATGTGGTGTATGAGCATTAATCTGTTATTTTAACATTAAACGTTAAATTGGTTTATAACTGTACTCTGTATGCTGATTCCAATAAACTATGAACTATAGCAACTATGAATCACGCATTATAACATAGATACCCTGCTTAAAGCAGGTCATCTAAAGTTTGGCAGTAACTATTTATTTACAAAAGAAGTGCTTTGATACCACAAAGTGTTTCTAAAATTTAGACTAATCCCTGATTAGACCAACTAAGAGAAACCCTTTCAAATGATTCTTGAAGCACATATGAAGGGCAAAGCCATATAAACAACCACATAAGACAAACACTAAGATGTACCTCCTCGTGTTGGTGAAGAACACCATGTGCATGGGATTTCACAGACAGGTCTTCTCCTGGAACCGCTCTCCTGCTCCGCTGCAGCTGAATAGAGCTGTGATCCTGGCTGCTATTGTCATGGTCATATTTTTTTGTATCCAGCTCGTCAGCCTGAGTAACACTGATGCTGGTCTTGTTGCGGCCTCGATGAGCTCTGGCTTTGAGTGGTCTGCTCTTTCTTCTGGGTTGTGTGGTGGGTTGCTCAGTTAGGGCAGAAGGCTGTATTCTGGGTGTGAGATGAGGGGTTGCTGTGTTCTGCTCCACGCTGTCAGGACCATGGAGATGAGGGTGGGGATGCTTGTGGTGATGATGGTCATGATGATGGTGGTTTTGGTCACTGAGATCATTATTTTCTTGTGCATGTTCACTACTCTTTTGCTCAAGTTGGCCATGGTCATCTTGAGTATGAGGACTGTCCGTAACATCCCTGTGGATATGTTTGCGATCACTGTCTTTCTCATGTTCATGGTCATGATCATGGTCATGGTGATCATGTTCATGATTATGGTGATCATGTTCATGATCATGGTCATGGTGATCATGTTCATGGTCATGATCATATCCCCCATGATCATGTTCCTCAGATCCACTGTGAGTGGTGCTTTCGGCTCCGGTGCCAAGTGTTTTGCTGCATGGTAGCTCCTCGGCAGAGCCGTGTTGTTCATTCTCATTGTGGGAATGTTGATGGGTCTTGTGTGAGATGTGGGGCTTCTGATGTAGATCCGGTTGGTCAGCTGAATGCGAGTGCAGACCTTCCTGAACCTCCAGAACATCTAAGTGTGCCACATGATCGTGGCCTAGATCTTCATGCTCCAGCCCAACCACACGCACTTTGCCCAGCCCTAAACTCAACAGCAGACTTTGTAAGCCTTTAAAATCCAGACGATCCTTGTGGCCGTATCGACAGAACAACTTCTGGATGTAGTAACGCTGCTCGCTCTCTGCAGTTTCGCCATGGCTGCTGTGCACAAAGTGGTCTGATAAACCTGCGCAGGACAATTCAGAAATTTGCAGGTCACTGTGAACGTGGTCGTGGTCACCGTGGTTGTGCCCGTGGTGATGGTGGGACCCTCCTTCATGGCAGTGACTGCACTGATGGTACAGCAGGGTCAGCACGCAGAGAAAGCAGAATCTGGTATGTGTGTGAACTCTCATTATCTCCTCGCTTAGAAACCTCTGTTGAGAAACAAAAATCCAACTCAATAAACCAGAAATACATCTAAATTATTTGGTCACGCTTTATTTTAAGGTCCAATTCTCGCTATTAACAAACTATTAACTATGACTTCTGCCTCAATAACTCCTAATTTGCTGCTTATTAATAGTTAGTAAGGTAGTTGTTAAAGGGGGGGTGAAATGCAATTTCATGCATACTGAGTTTTTTACACTGTTAAAGAGTTGGATTCCCATGCTAAACATGGACAAAGTTTCAAAAATTAAGTTGTAAGTTTGAAGGAGTATTTTTGTTCCAAAAATACTCCTTCCGGTTTGTCACAAGTTTCGGAAAGTTTTTTTCGAGTATGGCTCTGTGTGACGTTAGATGGAGCGGAATTTCCTTATAAGGGCACTTCTGCCGGAAGAGCGCGTGCTCCCAGGGCAAGACAACCCTGCACAGATTACCAAAACAAAAAACAAAAAAACAACATTAAGGGACCAGTGGATGGAGTTTATTTTTACAGAGCATCAACGGAGTTGTGCAAGTGTTTGTGTTTGTTCCCTGCATTTCGAAGATGATTGTTTTACAAACAAGGTCCAGTTTGACGCCGGATTTGCACATCGTTTATTTCTTAAGGATAATGCAGTCCCAACGAAAAAGGGTCACGATCGTGTGTTGGAACCGCATGCGGTGAGTAAAACTGCTTAAAATATCTCTGCCTCCTTGTTAGTGCGTCCGCCTCACCTGCCGGAGACCCGGGTTCGAGCCCCGCTCGGAGTGAGTGGTTGCTGCTGCTGCTCTCGTTCAGTTGCAGCCTTCACAGCTGTCACAGCTTCCAAACGCTCTCAACGCAAAAGCCTACTCGCTTTTCTACTCGATTCTTTAGCTCCGCCCACACGTCACGCCTCCAGTCGTTCGTGTTTTTCCGGGAAAAATCGGTACAGACTATCTTTCTCTTATGAATATAATAAAACTAAAGACTTTTTGGAGTTATGAAGGATGCAGTACTACTCTATAGGTACTCAAGATTAACAGGATATTGAGTGAAAACGAGCATTTCACCCCCCCTTTAAGTTTAGGTATTGGGTAGGGTTAGGGATATAGTATATGGTCATGCAGAATATGTGCTTTATAAGTACTAATAAACAGCCAATATGTTAATAATAGGAATGCTAATAAGCAACTAGGTAATAGTGGGAATTGGTCCCTAGATTAAAGTGTTACCAAATTGTTATTAAAAAAATCAATAACGCTTAATGACGAACATTATATTAACAGACAGGAAAAATGGTGTCACCATAATGTTTCAACAACAGTTATGGACTTTTATGGTAATCATAAAACCTATCTAGTTCTTTTTATTGTTGGGCTTTTTATTTTTATACTCTGATGTTAGTAAGGAGGAAAAAAACTTTCAGTCATGCTCATATTTGGTAGTAACTCCTCTGAAGGCATCTTAAGTAAAACAGTTTCATTTTTAAAGGATTATGTACAAAAGACCCTAACCAAAACCTATTTTACAAAATGCAGATGTTTGCTGCACATAACCAACATTGATCACTTATTTGATTATGAATTTGATTTGATTATTCTAATTGGGTTTCTATCTTGAGAGTCATGTTATTGTAGGGTAATAATAAAATAATAATAATAATAAAACTAGATCTATTCCTTTTTCCAGGGGGCGAATAGATTCCCAGCTGGAGAAGTACTGATGAGCCTTAATGGTCCCCCTACAGCAACTACTGTGAGCCTGGAGGGAAAAGTGTGATCAAACAAAACAGAGACCTCAGCATGAGAAAGAGTATTTTCTTCCAGCTGCATACAAGAGCCACAAATAAGAGAAATGTTTGTGAAATGGATCTGGGTGTGAGTGTTCCCAAAAGTTTTATTCCAAAAGCACTGCCATTTTTTTTTTTCTGTAGCTTGTACCGCATACTATATTCTGCTTATTTGTTATAGCAGATAAAGCCAATATTCCTTTTTCTAGAAATCTGGTATTTTAAAGACAATACGTAAACACAACAAAAAATGGATACCTACATTAAGAAGAAAAGACATTAAAATGGGAGTCATAAGGGTCCATTTTTTCGAAATTGAGATATATACTGATTAAATAAGCTTTCCATTGGCGTATGGTTTGTTAGGATAGGATAATATTTGGCTGATATATAACTATTTGAAAATCTGGAATCTGAGGGTAAAAAATCTAAATATTAAGTAAAATGCCTTTACAGTTTCCCAAAATATAGTTCTTGGCAATGCATATTACTAATCAAAAATTAAGTTTGGGTATATTTACAGTAGGAAATGTACAAAATATCTTCATGAAACATGATCTTAACTTAATGTCCTTATGATTTTTGGCATTAAAAAAAAATCTATAATTTTGACCCATTCAACGTATTTTTTGGCTATTACTAAAAATATACCCTGGTGACTTAAGACTGGTTTTGTGGTTCAGAGTCACATATGCCTCAGAGTGTAAAATTTGAGGAATATATTGCAGTCAGATAATCATTTATCAAACATAACTTCCCTATTAGAAGGAATCATACATCCGCCAAACAAAAGTAGGGGTGCTCCGATCACGATCGGCCGATCGTTATGCACATCTCGTCAGTAAAGCCGGTTTTCTAATCAGCGGTTAATTCCATTAGGTGCATGATTTCACATAGAGCAGCTGTTACTAAACAGAGCCGTTGTTAATAGAGAAGATGCGCAAATCCACTTAATTTTCAGCGTTTTTTGGTTCATCTTCTCAGTTAACAACGGCTCTGTGTAGTAACAGCTGCTCTATGTGAAATCACGCACCTGATGGAATTAACCGCTGATTAGAGAACCAGCTTTACTGATGAGATGCGCATTAACCATCGGCCGATCGTGATCGGAGCACCCCTAAACAAAAGTCAATGCAAATTTGAAACTACATAAAGATCACAGCACTGTTGGGATACAGTGGAATCAAAATGGAAATAAATAGTTAGCTTTTTTATATGTGCTATAACAGTTAGCTTACACAGATTTGCTATGACTTAAGATTTCTTGCGCAAAGGTTCTGAGAATAAAAAGACGACAAAAAAAATAAATAAATATTAATCCCCCAACTGCATGCGAACAATTGCAAATCAACCACAGGGGGAAACTAAAACCTATAGCCAAAAAAAATGAGCCTTACATAAAATACAAAATAATCTAATTTATTGAATGATTCTTTAAGTCAAAACACCCTGTAAGCAGTACTTACGACAGCCTGTACTCCAGCTTGTTAAAGTGCGTGAACTTGGTAAAACATGGTATAATTATGATCCTTTCTCTCGACAGAACAGTGTTTATAAACATGAAAGTGAAGTGACCTATGAACCCTTCGGGAGATAGGATGGGGCATTGCTCATAATGTGCTGGCTCAATATGCTCTTTGTAAGTTATATGCCATCCCAAAAATGGCTGAACATGTTGTAAAAAAAAAAATCCTAAATCCAGCAAAGTCATGTGCTGCAGAGACATCATAAGACACTAGACAGGGTTACTGCAGAATTTTTAAGCTCAAATTTAAGACTTTTAAAGACCTTTTTTAAAGACCTGCACAAATAAATTAAACACCATATGATCAGGGTAGGGCAATGTCTATACTACCATATTAATATGTAAAATTATTTACAGTTTACATGACTTACAGTTTAGATTCATAAAAACAAAAAAAGTTTTATAAAATGCTAAACTATACAGTTTAGCCTTTAAATTATTTTATTAAACAATTATTATCAATGAATTATTCTATCAATGAAATAACATAAATTATGGTTGTGCGGTATTACCAAAAGATATCTCTATAATTTACTGGGATTTTATCGATAACAATAATTAGACTATATTTAGTGTATTTATATTTAGTATTTAGAGTGTGTTATTGTGCTGATATACTGAAGACTACCGTGGACAGCTGACTCCTGAATTTTTTTATATTCTTCATATTTTGTGTGGTCAGTCCATTTTTTCTGTAATTACCATCTGTTGAGTCAAATTGTTGCATTTGGGCGGTTACCAAGCAAATTAAATCAGTATCAACACACATTTTCTGCCCTATCACTTGAATTATCTTATAATTCTAAATGCATTTTAATTTCCAGTTTATTTTAAGTAAGAATTAAACCTAATCCTTAAATGATTTGTTGAATCACCAATCCTTGCTGCAAATTTAGTGCAATATAGAACAAATATATGCTGTATCACAACAGATGATACTATAGACATCATCTGTTCTTGTCTGCAGGGCCATCGTCTGGACAGAGTCATGCTTTTTGAACACGGTGTTGTGTTTGGATGGTAATGGGAGGGATGAACTGAAAGCTCATTTTTCCATAAGCACCCGTTATACTTAGCCATGAATGAGAAGAGCAGTGTGCCATTTAGTGTCCTCACACACAGAGGCTGAAATCAGCACTCAGGGTCTCAGGGATTGTGGCTGAGATTCTTCTTATTGCTGCATGTCTGTGATGACCTTCACTAAAATCCATCCAAAGAGGCCAAGATATGGATGATCCTACCAAATAATATTTACTTATATTTATTTATTGTATTAGCATCTCTAATATCCCTGTATATTATTACATTGTGATCCACCTTTGGCTATAAAAGTCTGAGCAGAAAACAAAACCAATTAAAGGGATAGTTCACCCTAAAATTAAAATTCAGTCATTATTTACTCACCCTCATGTGGTTCTGAACCCAAAAACTCAAGAGTTTCCCATCTCGGGGTAAGTCAACCCAGAGTTCAAGTTTCAACTCAGAGTTGGTTGAACCTCCTTATTGAAACAGGCCCCTGGTCTCTAGAAAACCCCAATCCATGATATATGGTTAAAAAAAAAAACACTGGGTGAACTCCAAGTGACACAGGCTGTGATGTGCTGAATTAATTATGTAACCAGCTTCAACAAAACTTAAAAGAAATTAGAAACTGACAACTTATATTTTACTACATTTACAATAGCAAGTTGTACCCAGTATCACTCTTCACAGAATCCATTCCTGGAATGAACTGACAGGCTTCCCCACGAACTGTTATTATACATTAACCTGAGCCTCTGAGCAACAGAGGAAGAAAGAGAGCCCTTAAGATGCATCATATGACTCTCACAAGGCTTCTGCCAAGACTGAATGTCTCTCACAAGTCAGGCGTGAGTCCACCTCCGGTAAATTCCTGTTTACAATCTAGCTTACTGTAAGACAGATGCTGGGCTAAACAGGGTTACAATGGGACTTGTCTGGATCAAATAAAGCAGCTTTTACAACAGCAAACAACTTTTTGGCGATCTGGCTAATAATCCCCTCTGATTTATGTCTGTGCCAACACATTTAGTGGTCAGTCAGTGTGAATTTTAGCAGGCTGGAGAACAATTCTATGACCTGTGACCAAGCAATATGGGAGCACATTTCTTCAACCATTTACTCTAGATATATAATCTGTCCTTGATACATTGATGCATTCAATAAGTCATATTTCACATTGTATGTCAGGAGAAGCATCAAGGCTTGAGAGATGAGCAGATGCCACACAGCAGATGGGAACTACATGTTTGCCAGCACAGGGCATTCTGGGAAATGACAGATATATCGCTGCACTAAGACCAGGATCTTGGTCCAGCGAATGTAGACTACCAAACAAAAACATCTAAAAGGTCTTTCAAGAAGTATATTGTCCAAACAAGATGGTCCAGCACTGGTTAAATGGGCATGAGTGTGTGTCTGGGTGGAGTCAAGAATCAAAGCCTCAAAAAGCATGACCTCTTGACTCCAAACACACGCACACCTCTAAAATAAATAGACACTCCAGAAGCTCCATAACAGCATGTCAATAAGTTCATGGAGGACCTGCACTCTAATGCACGGTAGTACCATGGTAAGGTTTGTTGAGACAAATGTACGATGATTGTAAGATGACAAGGACTGGCTTTATACTAAGAACAAACAAATGTTTTGACCCAAATCACAAAACTTAAAACGGTCACCAGTCCATAAACATGCTTATTTTGATCATAAACTGGTTAACACCTCATAAAAACATTCAGAACGGCTGAGATCACACAAAGAGAGAGCAAATAACATCATTTGAGTAACCTGGATTAACCTAGAAAAATTTAGGGAGTGGGTTAGGTTAACTTTAACAACGATACCAAGTCAAATACACATTAAACAATGTGTATTAAACAAAACACTCCAAGCAAAACAGGCGGCAACTTTCGAAACCACCAACTCCAAAACAAGTCAATCACCTTTAAGTGTTGCCGTCGCCTTGCTCAACTTCTGATCCTCACATAACTAGGACTAGCTTTTGACTGTCTATCCCAATTGAAAATGTGCCGTACCGATCAGTTTAGGATGTGCAGATCTGGCTGCAGCTTACCTCTTTCTGTCTCAACAGGAGTTGGAGGAACAGGTCATTCGCTGTCAACTCAGGCAAGGACCGCTCTTCTACAGCAATATGGAATGAGGTTTGATGTTTTGAACTCAAGTATGGGGATTTAGTGCAGAGGGGAGGGTGTACGGGACATGTGTGTTTGTAAGTGTTGGTAGGTGGGTGTGTAGGAGTGGGTGGAGGGAGAGATTTGAGCTAATCAGGCCTTAAGTAGCCATCAAATAAAATAAAATGAAAACTACAGTAAACGGTGATTTTACAGAATAGGGATCCTGACACATCAATATGTCTAAGGAACACTTATGAAGTCTTTCTGGTTACTTTAACCAAATATTCCAACAAAGAACTGACCATTAAACTGCTTTTTTTGTTTGTTTGTTTACATAGCCAAACTTCATATTTCACCAAATGGCCTAAATACAAGCAATTTTTTTCTCTAGGCTTTCGGTTAACAGTGCCAAACTACAGCCAACTGCATGCGATTCAGCTCAACAGCTTCTGTAAATTGGCTTCAAAAGGTCAGCAGCAGATCCTAAATATTATTAGGAAGAAGCCAGCATACGTAATGGTCCAGCATTTTCATGGACAATGCAGGAAAGAACCGATACATTTCTGTATCGATATGTCCTGATACAGAAAGTTTGACTGCTATGATAATTCCCAATATGCTTCATCTGGCACCAAATATAATTATGTAAATAAATTCATAAATAATGAAAATTATGCCTACTATGAACCACTACAATGAAGGAATTATACGTGCCAACTCTTTTGTAAAAATGGGAAATATAACTTTCACAGTTATTACAAAAATAAATAAACAAAATGCATGTGTGCCATGGATGGAAAACATTTTACTATGTCTTTAACAATAGGTAGGACATCTAGAAATGATGTGTCATATGATTGCAATTTATCATCTTAAATGTGTTTGCCAATACTCATAAAGCTGCCCATATATTGTTCATCTCTCAATTTAAATAAGAATCCCTGAAGCATTCAGAGACGTAAACAATGTAACAAATCATCACACTAAAACTCCTGCAGCTAGGCTTAAGAATAGCTTCTGCAACAAGAACAGGATGTTACATCAGTTGGGGAGTCAAGCAACATGTACTGTTAAGTAGGTGGTTCAATATGAATATGCATGCCAATAATGCAGATGTTCAAGACTTAATATCTAAGTGAACACTGAATTAGGGGTGTGCAATATGATGATTTTTGATCGTGGATGAATGAAGAAATCAATCGTTTGAAGAATCTATTTTTTGTGTATTCGTCTCAATATACCGTACAATGCAACATACTGTGCATTCAGTGTAAACGGCAGAGTTGCACTCACAGGGCACTACACTTTTTTGCAAAATTACATTTGCAAAATTAAAGAAGGAAGTTCATGTGAGATTTGAGGCTCTGTGTGTTGCCTACTGTAAAATAATCTTATTCCTAACTACAATATAGAGATTATTATTACTGTGCTACATAATAGAGAGTCTACTGAATACACATGGCCTCTGAACACTCAAAGATATATAAACCCTGCATACTTTACCTGATTCTTTTAGTCTTGAACAACTAAAGAGTCGCCTGGAATAGACCACAGGCTTTTTATGCATAATTAAACCACCACACGATGTGCCGTAAAACACATCAACTTAAGAGTTTAAAGGAACATTATAAAACACACATTTAAAGGAACCTGCTAAGGCCCCCTAAAATCTTAAAACTTATTTTCCTTAACGAGACCTCACACGCAGAGCTCATGTTAATTTAATCTCTCTGTTCAAGACTGTATGCTTAACAGCTCAGTAGGCACCTATAGCGGATCATGTGAACGATCTTATGCGCTGTTATTACCAAAAGGAAGTCTCGTTTGATTAAGACTAGGCATTTCATGATGAAATGCCAACCCATATTTGACAAATTATTTTTTAATGCTGGCCTATTAAGTGACTTTGTTTGAGACTGCTCATAAAAAAATAATTCATGTAAGATATTCAACTTTCAGAACAAATCAACGAGTTCACCATCAGTCCTGTCATCATTCACCTTCAAAATATCTTCTTGTTTCACAAAAGTAAGACTGTTGATTTGAATGGATTTGAGGGAACTAATACCCTTTAAAGCAATAGCACATAATCACTATTATCTAGTGGGACACTTGGGTTGTACCACAAAGTATCAGTGGTTAGTAGGGGTCTAAGAAAATATCGATAGACATAAATATCACAATATTTTGTTTGGCGATACTGTATCAATTCTCAAAAATTCAAAAATGTATAATTTCTAAATTATAACAATGATAACCAAATTAATAATATGTTATACTCTTGGGAGAAAGACATTGGAATAACAGTAACTTAAGAGGAGTGGAGTCATCCATGTAAAAATGTTTTCTGTTATGCAAAGTTACCCTATTGGCAGGAATATGCGTGAAAAATATTGGTTCTTTAGAACAACCCTGAAAATTAGTAAATATATAAACCAAACACAATATTGTTGGAGAGAGTGTGGTCAATGTAATGTTGATTTGGCTCATGTCCTTTACACTTGCTCAAAAATCCAGCCATATTGGGTTAGTGTGTTGGAATTAATCAAGCAAAATGAAGTTATTCAAGAAGAGATGGTTCGCATATGCTAATCAAATGCATTGAAAAGCATAAACCAAGCATGGATTTGGACTTGTACAATAAGATGAGGTATGGAAGTAATCTCTGTGATATATAATGCAGCCATATGGATATTTGTATGTATGTATGTTAACATGTATATATGGATTAGGGCTGGGATAAACGATTATTTTTTTAAACGATTAATCTAGCGATTACTTTTTCGATGCATCGATTAATCTAACGATTATTTTTTTTCAGACCAATTCGATTTAGATTATCTCCCCAGTAATTGACTACTAACAATTTATGCATGTTGATTTACATATCTGAATGAAAAAAAACATGCAAATTGCATTACTTTGCACTTGTATAGAGATTACTTGCATTACTTTGCACTTGTATAGAGATAGCATTCAATAAAACCTTGAAGCCTTGAAAACACATAGCTTACTGAAACAAGCTTACTGAACACATAGGGCCTAGCTTACTGGAAAAAAGTTCTTCTTTCAGATGAAAATAACAACAACTTGACGTCTAGCATTCAATAAAAAAGGTCACCCAAAATACTTGTTTAGAGCAATTGAAAGAATACAGTAACCAATGTAAACTTGATGGGTTTAAGCTAATACAGAGAGTGCTTTTCCAAAAAAAAATTAACAGTGGGAGCCAGCAGCCTGTCATGGAGAAAAAAAAAAATCTCTGAATGCTCCACGTGAAACTTTGGCGTTCCGCCCTTTTTCTATAGTTTCTAATGATTTTGGTTAATATGTACGAGGGAGAGAGAGAGAGAGAGAGAGAGAGAGCAAGAGCGCTAGTGTAGTTTGAAGACTGTGAGTGCGCGAGTGAAACTTTGTTGTTTCGCCCTTTTTCTATCGTGTTTAATGATTTTGATTAATATGCACAAGGGAGAGAGAGAGCAAGAAGCGCTCGTGTTGTTTGAAGACTGTGAGTGTGTGTGCAAAGACGGGCCTCTCTCTCGTACGTGCCCTGTCAGGCGCAGCTCTCATTCTATTCTACATCACTCACCGATCAAATAAGGCTTTGACAGCCGCCAAAAAAAAAAAGATCAATGCAGAAAAACCCCTGGATTGGTTATATAACGTTGGACAGAATGTTGATCCGGCCATCGCGTATATTCAGCACACATAAGGTAAATGTTTAGCAAAAGTTTTTTAGAGAAATAAAAACAGGTAGACGAATCGATGCGCATATTTTGCGTCGCCGTATTTTTTGCGTCGACATCATTGATGGCCTTGACGCATTGTCCCAGCCCTAATATGGATATATGTATGTATGCATATCAATGTATATAAGTAAGTACGTATGTATATATAGGTGTATATATGCTATATGTCTGTGTAAGAATGTATATATGCACAGTAGTGATGCGCGGGTCCCGCTTTTATGAAATTATTTGGCCGGCCCCAGCCTGCCCAGCAAATAAAATAAAATTTCTTGACCCGCCCCGACCCGCGCATTGGGGACATCAAGGAAGTTACGTTGCTATTTAGACCTTCGTTTGTTGACTTAAGACATAACACATAAGACACTCTTTTTTTTTACCAACTGCTGGAAAAGAAATGGTCACTGAACGAATCAGTGAATGAATCATTTTGGTGAACAACTGAAAATCAACGAATCTCTTGAAAGAATCAAAATTTCCACCACTAAATTCCATGAAACATAAATGGATTTTTAAAAAAAATAAAAAATGTTTTTAGTGACCCGCTCCCCGCAATAAAGTGCCAATTTCTTAACCCGACCCGCGGGTTATGAGACGACCCGTGCATCACTAATTCAAAGGCATATGCATATATATTTCCTTCCCTTGGTTTTTGTATTTTTTTTTCACTGGGTATAGGAAAGGGGAGAGTAGGGGGAAGGAAAGGAGAAAGAAAGGAAGGGGAAAGAAAAAAAAGAGAAAAATATTGTGTCAACTCTGATATGTTAAATGTATGATCGTAATATGAAAAATGCGCCAATAAAAAAAAGTGCAATATTGCAAAAAAAAATAAATAAATATTGAGGTATATATTAAGTGTGTACAAGATTCATGCCAGTTGTTTCATTTTGAGTTTTATCCCAACCGCTATATAGCATACTTCATAGCTCTGAACTTAAACATTGACTGTGTGTGTTCTGCTCCTGCAAGGTTTGCTCCCGCAAACATTCTAATACTGCATAGAATTTTCGCATATCAGGGAGCCGCTATTAGTGGGGAGGGTTTAAATTGTGAAAAAAAATGTAATGATCGCTTGCTCTGTTTACTTTCACTTTCCATTTTGCGATCACGCGCACTCTGTGTAAAGGTAGAGCATCTTATGATATAAGATATTTGTCAATGAGCTCCAGATCTGTTGAGTAGCAAATCCTCCACCATGGTCTTGTAGGTCATCCCCCTTATCGACCCATGATCAGTCAAATCTGACTCCTGCAAGCACCTATTTTTCCCCCTTTACTCATACTGCTCAAAATCTGGTTCAATAGCGTTGAATGTTACAGGAACAAATTAATGCAAATGCAGAACCCACTGTGTTCTGGTTAATAAAGCTATATATATCAGGGCCTGAATTTCGTTTCTTAAACTGGGGGAATTCCCACTTACATAGGTCACATGGTGGTGGGTTTATAGATTCTGGGGGCGGGGGCATGGGGGTTGGGAATAAATTGACACATAGGGGCTAAATTAATCATCTTCATTTATGTCTACAGATTTTAATGTATGGCGGTTTTCAAAACAGCTTTACAAAATTTGTCATGCTCTCCTCCAAACTGACATCAAGAACTGCATTAAAACTATTTATAAATGCCTTTCAGAAATCCAGTTTCAGTTCAATTTCTTTCTGTTTTTTTTTTTTTTTACTTTATACAAAATACACCATGATCTGCTTCAAAAACTGACATTAACAGTTTAAACTAATATATCTCACTTAAAGTTTTATTATTTTGAGTTGCTTTAAATGTAATGCCTTAATGAAGAAAGAATGTCTCACCTTTCTAAGATATAGCTCTTTTTTTTCTAATGTTTAACCAAAAAAATCTGATCAGAAATTATCCCGATTTTAAAGGGGAATTTTATTTTTACCTTTGCACTCAGGCTATCACATAAGGATAGAACCAGAAATGCTTACTTTTCTAATTAAACCTAACAGCAACAGATTTTATATATATATATATATATATATATATATATATATATATATATATATATATATATTAACCAGCATTTTCACCTACATGGTCACCTGTTTATCCTCTATAATCCTACAATAAATATTATTTGATTATAATCAATAACAAGAATAATCTGTTGTAGCGAATGCAGTAAAGTCAACTTGAAGAATCCATATAATATCTGGATAAATGAGTTAGCATTCTTATTCTTCTTACTCACCTCAATGACAGTTTCTCAGCTGACACAGTGATCGTAGACAATCTGTCATCTTTGCTAATGCTTATTTCTGCTAAGGTTGTTTTGTGCACCTAATCCTAAAAGCCACTAATGGTTTAACAGCCAGAAGAAAATACCGTCACCACAACATTAATTGGCACCTCAAGAATTTTCACAATCCAAAGCCTTTAAGCTGAAATATCAAACACCTCGCCTCGAAAGTAGACCAAAGTCAGTCAAGGGAGGAGTGGAAAGGGAGTGGTCAAGTCTTCTCACACTAGACTAACAATCTATGCAAGCCATGGTAAATAGCACTCTTGCATCTATTGATCAAGTGGATTTTTATGAAGACGCACAAATATTCCACTTCATCTATTCTTAAATTCCACATAAATCCATTTTTACTGAATTTTTTTTTTCAGATATGGTAACATATTTGGAATGACCATTAAGTGAGAATGATACTGTAACTACCATCACAGACCCTCAGGCAGAACCGTGACAGAAATGCAATCCATCCAAAGTTCATCCATCCAAGCAAAACCACTGCATTATCAGCTGTCTAATACTATTAATTGGACTTCTGGTAGGTGCATATACTTCACCTTAAAAACAAGCTACACTGTATTTATTGTATCTTCAGAAACTCCACTGAGAAAAGACACTGGTTTTATGTAAGAAAAAAAAATGAATATATATATATATATATATATATATATATATATATATATATATATATATATATATATATATATATATATATATTGTTGTTTTTTCTTGCCATGGCCACACGACTAAGTATATAAACACAACTCAGAGATTGCAGTGGAGGTGAATACAGTGCCCTTGACAAATGAACACTTTTAATGGAGTAGTATGGATTTAAATAGCTTAGATTTCCCATTTGCAAACAAAGGCTCTGCATGTCCATGAACACCAGTTTCTGTGGTTAGACAGAGGAAAGCTTCTGCAGGTGTGCAATAACAGGAAAACATCATCATCATCACTGCAGCAGTACCTCAATTTGTCAAATATTGTCACACTTCCTGCGTTAAAATGTAAAGACTGGTATATTTTTCATGCTTATTCTATATCAGACTAGATGTTTATTATAGTAACACCCTTCTGATGTCACATTACAAAACAAACTGTGTTCGACTTTTAAATATAGATGTTGGTTGGAAGACTGGTTTTTAGCAGGTCTTCCGGCTAAGGCTATGTTTTATAAGAGATTTGTATACTTTTTAGGTGGTCAGACTTGAATCTGCCAAGTGTTACTCAGAATTGATCAGTTGGAAACATATTGCACATTAACTATCAGGGTCTGAAAAATGCGCAAAGAAACTGTAACAAAAAGTGTCATGAAGCATAATCTGCATTATTTCACCATTCAAAGAACACAACTCAAGTTTAACTGCCACTTTCATTTGGCATTGTAAACAGTGAAATTAAAGTATGAACCATGTGGAAACTTAAAAGAGAGCATATTAAACAGATTAATATTGTAGTCTACAATGTTAAACCAGTGTGAGACAATCTTCAAGACTACTACACCCTTAACTTCTTTACATGACTGATCCTCGAGCCCAAGCATGCGATTGAACCCCAAAATTCCCCTTGCTTCCACGACTAATTGAATCTAGATCAATGCCTACATGAACAAGTGCATATTTTATTAACACGATTCGCAATAAACACGTTCATTTACAGCAGCGAAACGCCATTAGTCGAACAGCGGCTTTAATAAGGTGCAATCGACGGAAATATTATCAATCTAAACAGCAGCTGCTAACACTGCTAGCGCCGGAAGCTATAAAAACCAATAAAAAATGTAAAACATTGCACGATTTTATCGTTAATCCCTGCTCTCATTGACCCATCTGAAGCTGCTCGGGTCCATGTTGTGGGAGTGTGTGAAAAACAAAGTGGGTTTTATATAGTTTACCTCACTCGAGTGCCGTGTGCATCTCCTCTCCGCTCGGTACTAAAACACTCACGCTGCGCACCGCACAAATCTCTGACCCCACTGCGGAAACGCCATTCTCAAAGCCACTTACGTACTTACTTGTTACGTTCTTTCATCCGTCTCCACATTTCAAGTAAAGTGTAACGCAATTTACGCAACGTGGCTCGAGCTCTGTGGCGCGTGCTTCCGCCAGCAGACAGTCAGGGGCCAACCTGAGCTCGTGGAGGAAGCACGCGTCACACAAGGCTGTAATATGGTTAAAATAATCGTGACAACGCGGTAGACTCCCATCACGTCTTTGATTATGTCATATGTCATTTTGATAGTCTGAGTAACATCCGCCACTAGATATGATGTCCACCGACATGACTGCATCTTCCTTTTTAGCACCAAAGATCCCACAGAGAACATTATTGTTACTGTATCTTTGTCTGCAAATAAAAACCAGACGATTAATATAAATACACACTATTTTCATCATCTCATATTAACAGTTTCAACATTAATATATATATATATATATATATATATATATATATATATATATATATATATATATATATATATATATATATATATATACATACATACATACATACATACATATATATATATATATATATATATATATATATATATATATATATACATACATACATACATACATACATATATATATATATATATATATATATATATATATATATATATATATATATATATATATATATATATATATATATATATATAGTTTAAGAAAGTATTGGGGGGGGGGCATTTGTAAATGTAGTAAAGCAGTAATACGGTTTTTAATAAATGCAGAACAAATGCAGTCTTGGTAAATTAATTCTTTCAAAAACATATAAGAGAAATCTTAAAAACCCACCTCTAACTGTTAAATGGTAGTTGCATAGCTTATAATGAATTTAATTATTTATTTAATTATTTATTTACTTTCACAGAGAACAATGTTTATTTAAGATTAGTTTAGATTAATTTTTCATATTTTCAGCTTGTAAAAACACGTTCCCATAAATAAAGACCACTCAATTCTGAACCTTAAAACAATAATTACGATACTATTAAGACAGTAGATTATTGTTTCTCTTATGATAACAATGTGTTTTTACAGCCACGGGTCAAACCTAGCCTTATAAACTCAAAGCACAAATGATAATTTCCGGTTAATAACCTATGAAGTGTTGGAGTTGTGCATCATCAGAAATCAGCCCTTGACGTGCACTGAAACATCATTAAAAGAAAGTGCTGAGCCTAAAGATATTCTGAGACCATTAGATTCTAAAATGTGGCATTGTTCTTGAAACTTATGGATAGTTTTTAGTTTTAGTTGTTGTTTCTTTCTTTCTTTTTTCTTAAAAAAAAAAAAAAAGCTTTAATCTAATTCTGAAATGCCATTCAAAATTCAAAATAACAAAACAGACAACTTACTGTACATTTAGACATTATATTTATTTATTTATATGGAAGGTGTATCGGTGCTGTTGGACTCTGATGTTGAATTCACAGGTCTCGTGAGGATTGTTTTTACCCTTGTGTGTTACAAGCCCTAAAATATGTGGAGGTGCAACAGCTTTTGCATTCCTTTGAAGAACAGACATAATTGTGCTTTTGTGATCAGCCAAGACTGTGACAGTGAACATCAGCATTGTGAAGTATAAAAAAAAAGAGGACTTATTCCGTAATAGATGCCACTCTTGTGGAAACAGAGCACCTTTGAGTGGTGTAAAAAATGAGGATATGTAAAGCTTAACTAATGCAGCTAAAAAAAACACCTTCCAGTGTGTTAGATCCATCCAGACATCTTCTCAGTCAGCCACTGTTTCCTACATGTCTCTATCCATCTATCCATAGTATCTATCTATCTATAGTATCTATCTATATATCTATCGATCCATCTATCCATCCATGCATTCGTCTGTGCATCCATCTGTCCTTCTGTCCATCCGTCCCTGCATTCATCTGTGCATCTGTCCATCCATCGTTCAGTCTGCCCATCTGTCCATCCATCCATCTGTCCATCCTTCCATCCATAGATCTATTCTATCTGTCCGTCCGTCCGTCCGTAAATTCCATCCATCCAACCTGAAAATTCCCTTATTTTTGTGAAGAGAAGGCTTCTGCAGAGAGAGGAAGATCGAGATGGGAGCTGCTACAGTAAAAAGCAGGTCTATTCTTAACCTCAGTGAATCCCCTGCCTATACATTTAAACCATGGCAGCGAAGCTGTAGCTGGCTTTTGATTCTTCACGATCTTGTCAGCGGTTATATTCTGAGAATACATTCTGCATTAGTGATCTGAGGCTCTGGTCTAACACAGCGTTGTCAAATC
The DNA here is from genome assembly GCF_003368295.1 of Carassius auratus. NCBI lineage: Eukaryota > Metazoa > Chordata > Actinopteri > Cypriniformes > Cyprinidae > Carassius > Carassius auratus. The sequence goes on along the minus strand of NW_020526298.1, from coordinate 164,023 downwards.
CCATGGTTCTCTGATGTTCTCTGAGCAATATGTTAAAGAGACCCTGCTGTGAAATCACATCTGAAATGGTGGAACAGGATCGAAGTCGGTGACTCTAGAGGTTATAAAGCTAAGGAAAGTTTCAGGGAAAACTTTGAGTTTAAGAGGTCTAACTCCACTGGTGCTGAGAATAAACACCTGTGTTTTAATCAGTCATGTAAGAATGTGTTGCCAGCTGGCATTAATCCAGGTCACCTCAGAGAGTCAGGTGACATGCCTGCTCACATAGCAATGGATAGTCGGGATCAGGTGACACCTTTCACATATTAATCACCTGTCACTCCTGGACCATCGTTGACAAGCAAGAGTCATCTGAGAAATATGAAACAGTGTCTTTGCTTCGCTTCACTTTACTGTAAGACACCTGCAACACACTCTTTTCCTCTGGAGATCACACAGAATTATTGATGAGTGCTGTCACTCAGCTGCAGTATGTGTCCCAGGTGTCATTTTTCATTTCGTTTCCTGTTTGCTTCACATTCACATGCATTCACCAAAACAAACTACAGACCTTGAATATTTTCTACTGAAAATCTAATTAACTTAAAAAATATGAGGGAATGGATTTAGGATTGACTTTTTTAAACCTATAATAATAGATTTTAGTTTTCATATTTAGATTTAATTTAGAATATTTGATGCTGCTTGACTGAAATCTTCCTTCCAGAATACTTTGTGATCATGTCAGCATGTCCAGAGGTTTTTAAACTGGGATCTGGGACACCCAGCGGAAGGGTGCTAGAGAGGTTCTGGGTAAATGTGTAATAAAAACAGATTACAGTATTATGATTCCATTCTAAACGCTCGTTTCAAATCAAGAAATTCTGTTTTCTGATTTAACAGTTGTGCTGCTTGATATTTTGGCAGACACTTTTTATTTTTTTATCAGGATTCTTTGGTGAATAGATTTATAAAAAAAAAAAAAAAAAAAAAAAAAAATATATATATATATATATATATATATATATATATATATATATATATATATATATATATATATATATATATATATTTGTAACTTGTTAAAATCATTCTTATTACTCACCAACACTGTTGAGTTATTGCTGCACTTATTATTATTATTATTATTATTATTATTATTTTAATAAATATTGTTGATTTACATTTGTAAAGTGTCTGGCCATCTCATTAGTTCTGCAGTCTATCAATTGGTGTCATTGGAATAGAATACAGTAAAATCCCAATGCATTACCCACATTATTGATTTAGCACCTGCTTAAGTTTAAAGCAGTGCACTTATGTTCAAAACACTCCAATCAAACACTTAAGTCAACACTTTACACGCTGAGCCTGCAGCTCGACTATATCAGTAAGGAAATAGAAGCAGTTACTTTGCTAGCAGAATTACCTCCGCATTGTTCACTAATGAAGCATGTTTGTCTCGCCACATATGGCGAAGCTCGCATCACATACGGGGTTATCCTCAGTTCAAAACCTCTCCTCGGGTTCTTCTGGGAATCACAGAGCCCTGAGCACACCAGCTTCATAGTTTGATGGATACAGATTCTATTACCTCAAATCATTACCATAATTTTCCCCAGCCATCCACACCATTTGTTATCAAAACCACATTTCAGACAATTGCAAGGCATTTCTCATGCCTAGCAAATCTGTTTTGCCACATGTAGTCATGATCCATCAGTGTAATTTGAAAGAGCACAAGTGCGCTTTGCTATGAGCGACAGGCAGTTATTGAATTAGAAGAGCATGGCTCATCTTCACCTGTCAACACAGCTGCTAATGGCCTTAAATCTGAGCAAAGCCATGCCAAGTTTTCTATCAAGTCTGTGTATTCCTCCCTGACACCTGTAGCGATTATCCACAAATTAGCAAAAGCTACTTTATGCTTATATGCGTCATGCATGGGTACTTTGGTCGGCCAAAACTTCCAGTACTGCTCACTTCATAAAAATGCGGGGTTTTCTTTAGTAATGATTATTCAGCCTGACAATATCATAAGCCACAAAAGGGAAACGAAACACTTGGTTAAAAAAGACACAACAGTCTGAGTTTAACAGAAAAATGTGTTGAAATGTGTCATTTACTAAATGTGACATATGTGGTAGCATTGGCCATGATAGCACTGAAATACAATAAGCTTTATCCTTATATGGAATATCCAGTAAATGTTGCAATGCGTCTTTCAAATAGAAGGAAGGTGCCTAAATCCAGAAGAACTGTGGCAACATCTCCAAGTTTGTCTCAGTTTGTTCTGTTCCTTCATGTCACTGCAGACAGTTATTACATTATTATAAACATTATTACAATGAATGGCTAAATGAATGTTTAGAAATGTAAACTGATATTTCCTGCTAAAACACTACAGCAAAAGATACAAATAACTGACCATTTTTTAGTTGGTGGAAACATTAGCGTTCTAATTTTAGCCACCACTGTATATAAACAGGTATTGAAAGCATTTGATCAGCAATTATGTAATAAAATTACATCCATATAATGTCAAAGATATTTTATAATTGTAAAAAAGGAGAGTTTTTTTTTTTTTTTTTTTTTTTTACTATGTAAACAGTCTCATTATTGCCAATAAATACCAGGTGAAAGCAAATCTAGACTTGTGGTTTGGCTTTTTCTTTGATTTGTTTAAAAGCCTAACTAAGGACAGAGGCTGCAAATGAGCTATTAGCTAAAAGCATCTGCTGCATCACATTTAATGTAACAATGTTATTCTGTATTATTTCAGTAAAATAAAGAAAAATAAGTTAAAAGTTAAGAGCCTCCTGCTGTTATTATTTCAGTATATAAAAGTCTTGTGCTTCTCGTAAATCATTTGCACTCACTCAGATTGAAATGAAGAATGACTATATCAATCAAAAGGCCAATAGTTCAGCACACAACACTAGACCTTTGATTGTTGTGCAGTGGAGAGCTTTCAGATTTCTTTGATCTCTCAGATAAATCAGTTGTAGCCCCTTTCAAGCACACACACGCATACACTCAATGCTCTGGAGTGTGTTTATGCTTTTGTGTGTCTGTATTCCCTCGGCATCACAGGCTGTTATTTGTCCTCCCTGGTGACTCTTTGGAGGCTTGGTCCTGTCAGGAAGCGTGTTGAGAAGACTGCAGCAGACAGGATAAGTGGTCGGTCAGCAGAGCAGCACTCCAGCAGGATCCATTGGGACTGACTGCTGATAGGCGATGGGTCAGCGCTTGTTTCTTTACCTGAATCTGCTCTCTCCACTTTAAGAGGCTACACAAATAGGTTACAGGAATGTATAATAAAATGATAAAAACCTCAACCTGCAACAACAGGACACCCTCATGATCAGAAACCACCTGCTATTTTGCCATTTAATTTAGTAAGTGTGTTTTGAAACAATGACAAGAAAAAAAAAAAAGTAGGCGATGTGGGAAATCCAGACACCAAATGCGAACTCAATAGTTAGTTAATATGTATATTTTTTCTCTACCAACGTTAATGTTATAGTAAATCCAAACCAAGGCAAAGCAATGTCAGCCACAACACAGTTCTTCCCAAATGTATCAGTGTTTTTTAATGAACTAATTGAATTAATCTGTCAATAACACTCCCGTTTTGTCCCTGCTACATTTTTATTTTTGAAGAATCGAGTGAATGAATGATTCAAATGACTCATACTTGCTTGGTTCCTAAATGAATCAGTGTTTTTTAAACGAACTGATTAAATGGATGATGTAACGATGATGTAACCAAATTTGGAAAAAATAAATTCAGCATCATATTTCAATTCTTTTGAACGAGTCAGTACTTTTCAACAACGTGCTTATGACAGGCACAATTTTAAATGAATGCTTGAGTGAATGATTCATTTAATGACACAATCGAAAACTGTTGCATGGCGCCACCTATTGGCAGATTCGGATCTGTAAAAAGTACACTCTGTTGGGCTCAATTAACCCTTAATTAGTATTAATGTTCTATAAGGTTTTGATAGACTTACTTGAAACTTGCATACCAAAACCATTCAAAGTTTAACACGTATAGTGAAGACAAGCACACACACACAAACCAAAAAACCTGACAGGTTTACCTAAACCTTCATAACATTTCCACAAAACAAGACGGGGTAAGGTACTGATTTAAGAGTTTGACACTCCACCAGGGAGCTTCAGCGGCAGCTTTATGCTAAGACCTAGTTTATTTGCAAACTCTTTATTAGTCCAAAGTAGAGCATCCATATAATTACAAACCACGTCCATGTCTCATAACGAGGCCTGTCATCGATATTTATTTTGGAGAGAAATGGGGTCCTACTTTGTATGCTAAACATGGAGTCACAATGAGTTTGCACATTCCCTGAGCTGGAGACACTAATGGCTTGCTGTAGTCTAATGAATGATACATTGAACCATGGCACAACCTCGGAGACAGAGAGAGAGACACACACAGAGAAAGAGAGAAATAATCAGGGGAAGACGGAAAAAAAAATGTCCTCAAACATTCTTTCACTTCTGTAAAGAGAGGGAGAGGACATGACCTTTGAGGAATCTGCAGCAAACAGTATTGCAAAAGAGTTTCTTTCTCCCTCTCTTTGTTTCTTTCTCTCACGCTCTTTCTCTCATTAGTGTCTTGTAATTAGAATTTGTTTACTGATCAGTCATGCATTATGTGACATCGTAGTTGTGGAATGAAGCTGAAGATTACATGAACAGCACAGAGAGCACGATCACAGCGGCAAACAAACGAGCCTGAATCTCTCAAATATTGATTGGGAGACCACTGTGATCCAAGTAGATAGTGTGAGGTTGTTGTCATATTTTATCACACAGTTTCAGAGAAGCATGACAGAGTCACTATGATTTTCATCATAAGAGATAAGATCTTCTAAAAAATTATGGTAAAGCAAGAATGGCATTTGCACAAATGAGAAAAGTACATTCTATTCTGAAGTCTTTTTTTTTTTTTTTACAAATCTAGTATGTTTTTAGATCTATACAGCAGTAAACATAATTTACAACTTTAACAACAGCAACAAAATCCTATTTCTACCCTACAAAACATTTTTAGGCAGATAATGTTTCTCTTATCCTACCTAAAATGTAATATTCGCCCAGCAACCGTGATCTTATTGAATTGGTGCTCATGATTCCACACTCTCTCTCTAATTTAGCCACTATCAGGTTCGGTGTCGTCAGGTTAATGGCTTCATTAGGCCACAAATTGCCACCCTGGGCTGTGCAGGCCTGCCAATTACCATTTTTCAACATTTGCTAGATAAGCCATTGAAAATATTGCCCAAAAATTTCTAGTAAATCGATTACATTGGGTTCAGAGTTTTTTAAGTGATAAAGATCTTGCAACTTGCCGGTGAAATGAAAGATAACAAATGTCATCAAGTGAAACAAGCTCAGAGCTTCAATTCGTTCAACTGTCAGACAAATGCATATCTAATATGGTGTGCTGGGGACAAAGACGCTGTATGGGCAAAACAGTGTAAACTAATCTTCTTCATGGTAAATTAGGTGTTTTAGAAAACTTAATCTTCATTATAAGTCATTTTATTCTATGCATCACTTTCAAGTAAGATTTCAGGCAATTCACGTCAGGGTGTTTAAACCATGATATTAAAAAAAAAATAAAGAATACTCTCAATATATTTTTGGAATTTATTGTGCAGTTGAACTGCATTATTTTATATCTGTTGATCAGAAATGTGTTAGAGGAAAGCTGATTGCCTGTACTCAACTCTGTGAAAGAAATGCACAACAGAAACAAAGTGAATGTAGCTTGCCCCTGCAAAATGGTGCTTATTGCTTCGCGCTCTGCCTCTGTGAACAGTAAACCCCACCTACTTTGATTTGATTGGTCATCTCAGTCATTTTGACATTGACGAGTGCTGTTAGACCACTGAGGCATTGATCTGAAGCGCCTAGTATCTGCAGCGTTCGCGCACATCCGTAGACTAACGCAAGTTAATTCTCACACTTTCGTATTTATAGATCCTAACAGGCTGTGCGACTATGAGAAGTTATTACCTCAAAATGTACATCAGTATCATAATCATAAACAACTTAAAGTCATAGACCCTTTGAATGTTGTTGACCTGGAGTCGAAAAGGTTGTGAATAACTGGTTTATGGAATTTTATCACTCATTTTGTCCTTTAATCTGTCCACAAGGTATCATTCATGTCCAAAGCACAAAACCGTGTGGGGATAAGTAACTCGCCAAAGTTTAATACTTGGGGATAAGCACTTAGCAGGGCACATTTTCCCAATGTGAACCGTTTTAGTTACAGAACTTGAAATGAATAATGTATGAATTGCATACATTAGTGTGTTCACTGGGTCCTCGGAACAGCGGAATACAGCACACAAACATACATAATGCAAAACGTACATGGGATTCTTATGCCAATCCATCAGTAATGTGAAAACAGAACAGGCAAATATATCCAGTCATGACAATTTAATCAAAAATGCACCATTAGTGTGGGACATATTTCTGCATACATTTGAAATGTTTTGAAACCATAGATTTGTGTGGAAAAACAAGGCAATTAAATAATTAAATTTTCATAAGGTTATAGATCCAACAAGAAGTAGGAACTGCTTTTATGGTGCTACTTTTGTTGTGTGAGGAGCTTATATAGTACTGCAGTGATGAATTTTTTTTGGCCGACCTGGAAGTTAGCATCAAATAGTTCCTCTTCGGGAACTCGAGCTGCGTCGAGCGCTTTTGGGGAACGCCTTTGGCAAGAACAACTCTGAATATCGTGTGCAATCAGTCCAATGGAAGAGTGTGGCGTCACGGACGGGGTGACGCAGCGACCAGGAAGCTATAAAGGCACCTGCTACACAGCTGACTTCAGCTTCGCGTCTTTCAGCAAGCGCTCTGTGTGTGCATGTCTAAAGTCTGTCTTGTGAGTCTTATTTATTGTTGTCTGTCCCAATAAACAACATAATGCTTAAGAGCAAAGCAAAGACACGACATTTGGAGGGCGATTCCAGATCGCGTTATGGATTGTTTGTTCCTCCCTGCCCACGTACATCACAGGTGGGGATACAAACAGTCTATGCGTGGTTTGCCTGGGATCGAAGCACGCTGAGTCGGCTCTCGAGGGAGCCGACTGCCCGGCAGTTGTGTACGCTTCGATCCCGGAGGGCTCTCTTCGAGGAGGGAGCCTTCGCCAGCGTTCCTCGCGATACCGGTCCCGTTTCGGCATTGGTTGGGTTCGCAGATCGATCTGTTGGAGGGAATGGAGACGGGCACGTCCTTATCTCCTACCTTACCCATCAGATCTGCCTGATTCCGGGGTTCGGAAGCTCGAGCTTCGGTTCTTCCCCCCCGAGCATCGGGCTTGACCCTCCGCCTTTCTTTCTCCGAGGAGATTGATACGGAGGGCGTCGGCGAGCTTTTAGTTGCACAAACATAAAGTTGCATAAGCATATACAATAAACAGTGTTATACCTAACATTATACAAGCAGCTATTTAAGTCTCCGAGGGGATTAATATTGTTTGTGTGACTAATTATTCGCGCGCTGTCGAGGCAACGCGTGTATTACATCATTTTCAGTTTTGATGTGAATTTTCCATACCCGACCGCTTGTCTGGTTGTTTAAACTCCATTTAAAAAAGGAGGAGTTAGTTCTATCACTTCAATGTGTACTTTGTCACAATCTAGACCGTGTTTACTTGTCTGATTGTTTTGATTTTATTAAATTCTAAGAAATTTAATAACTCAGAAGTAAATATATCACTTCAATGTGTATTGTATCACAATCCAGACCGTGTTTACTTGTCTGATTGTTTGATTGTTTAAAAATTCCAAGAAATATAATGACTTTGAGAAGTCAGCACTTCAATGTGTACTTTATCTCAATCTAGACCGTGTTTACTTGTCTGATTGCTGAATTTCATTCGATTCTGAGGAATCTAATGACCGTTATTTAACTTCAAGAAGTTCAATATATCACTTCAATGTGAATTGTATCACAATCCAGACCATGTTTACTTGTCTGATTGTTTGATTGCATTAAATTCTGAGGAATATAATGACAGTTATTGAAAATGTGAAGTTAGATGTACTGGAGGGACTGCTGGGCGGGAGCAGCCCCTCCATGTACAGACAGAGCAACGCTCTGGGCCGACGACTTCTCAGCCTAATCCCAATCTGATGTCAGGCTGGGAGGTCCACGGCCAAGAAGTCATGACGCATTTCAGTCACAACTACAGAGGGCGACATCCACCGCCGACATTCAGTGGGGTTACACCGACAGTAGTCGGCCCCCAGCAGGCTCTGGTGATGGAACAAGAAGTGAATACCCTAATAAGGAAGGCGGCCATCGAGGTGGTCCCTCCTCTAGACAGGGAATCCGGGTTTTACAACCGGTATTTCATAGTTCCAAAGAAGGATGGGCGGGTTGCGTCCGATCTTAGACTTACGTCATCTAAACCTCTCAGTTATGTCACTGAAGTTCAAAATGCTCACTGTCAAACAGGATGTAGCTCAAATCAGATCCGAGGACTGGTTTGTCGCAATAGATCTCAAAGACGCATACTTCCACATATCCATCCTTCCACAACACAGGAAGTCTCTGAGGTTCGCTTTTGGGGGCAAAGCCTACCAATATTGAGTACTTCCCTTTGGCCTTGGTTCTTGAATCAGGGCCCGGTGTTGGGAGCTCTTGGTCGCCGTGTAACGCTAGCGACAGACGCGTCCCTCACCGGTTGGGGTGCGGTCATGAGTGGCCACCCTGCCCGCGGTCTGTGGAGCGGTCGCCATCTGACATGGCATTACCAGTTGTCTAAAGATGCTAGTTGTGCATTTAGCATTGAAATATTTCCTCCCAGACCTGAGAGGTCACCATGTGTTGGCGCGCACCGACAATACATTGGCGATCTCTTATATCAGTCACCAGAGAGATCGGCATCCGTGCCCCTTGTACAAGCTGGCACACCAGATCCTTCTGTAGTCCCAGGACAAACTCCTCTCATTCGGAGCAGTGTATATTCCTAGGAGATTGACTGTGGGAGCAGACATACTGTCGAGACAGGGGCCGAGACCCGGGGGCTTCACCTCAAGGTGGTGAAGTAGATATGGAGAGTTTTTTGGACCTCTTTGCGACTCAAGAGAAATCGCAATGTCCCCTCTGTTTCTCTCTAGTTCATCCAGCTCCTCTGGGACTGGACGCTATGGTACAGACCTGGCCGAGGCTTCGTCTGTACGCTTTACCCCCTATCGCTCTGCTCCCGGGAGTTCTGGCGAAAGTACACCGGGACGGGGTCCGTCTTCTATTAGTAGCCCCGTTCTGGCCGGGCCCAGTATGGCTCGCAGATCTGATCTCTGACGGCTCTCCATGGGTGATTCCGATCAGGACAGATCTGCTCTCTCAGGTGTAGGGCAAATTATTCACCCTCGCCCGGAGTTGTCTGTGTAGCCCCTGAGGGGGGCACAGCTCATAGTTTCCAGTCTCCCAACCGAGGTTGTTGAGACCCCCACACTCCAATCCAGAGCTCCCTCTACGAGGAAACTGTACTCCCTGAGGTTGAAACCCTTCTCCTCATGGTGCAGAGACCGCCAGCTTGACCCTGCTAACTGCCCAGTTGGTACAGTTCTGGAGTTTCTCCAGGCTAGGCTCTCTGCGGGGTTAACTCACTCCACCTTAAAGGTGTACGTGGCGGCCATAGCTGCTTACCACGTCCCTTTCAACGGTCAGTTAGTGGGTAGACACCCCCTAGTTACACATTTCCTCCATGGTGCGCTGAGGCTGAGACCTCCAGTACGGTCCCGTGTTCCCCCCTGGGACTTGGTTGTGGTGTTAGAGGCTCTTTGTAAAGCTCCATTTGAGCCGATTCATGAATATTACTGTCAGGCCCCCTCGGTGGCCCCTACCTACTTAGACTTTGCCCCTGGTATGGCCAAAGCATTTTTATACCCTCGAGTGGGTTACATTCCTAAAGTTTCCTCTGTTACGCCACAACCCATAGTACTGCAGGCCTTCTGTCCTCCTCCCTTTCGGGAGCCAGACCAGGTGAAGCTAAATTGTGTCCAGTTCGAGGAAAAAAAAAGGGTTCCCCTGACTCTAAGCAGACCCTTAGTCGTTGGATAGTCGAGGCTATCAATGAGTCCTATGAGTCCTCTGGTCTTCCCCTTTCTTTGGGAGCCAAGGCTCACTCTACACGGAGTATGGCTGCCTCTAAGGCCTTTCTAGCAGGTGTGTCCCTCTTGGACATCTGCAACGCTGCGGGGTGGTCCACGCCTCTACATTCGCCAGATTTTACAATCTTGATATGCAAGCCGCTCCTGGCTCTTCTGTCCTCTCGCCTTAGCTGTGCTCTTCGGATACACACTAGGCAGGGGTTTGGTAGTCTGGCAGCGTTGGCACATCATTCCCCAAAAGTGCTCGACGCAGCTCGAGTTCCCGAAGAGGAACATCCCTAGGTTATGTATGTAACCCTAGTTCCTCGAGGGAACGAGACGCTGCGTCGCAGAGCCATACTCCCGGCACCCCTGCCTGCGCTTGCTTCCCTACTCGAAGCTGAAGTCAGCTGTGTGGCAGGTGCCTTTATAGCTTCCTGGTCGCTGCGTCACCCCGCCCGTGACGCCACGCTCTTCCATTGGACTGATTGCACACGATATTCAGAGTTGTTCTTGCCAAAGGCGTTCCCTCGAGGAACTAGAGTTACATACGTAACCTAGGGACGTTTTTCCATACGCTTTTGAATTATTGCAGGCCAACAAATGTTTACACATTTTGTTCTTTATGATAATCTTCACAATTAAGCACAGTTAAAATAAATTAATAAACAAATAAACCTTAAAAAAATAATAATAAGTAAACATAGGCTATAAACAAACTTTACCATGGTTGCATGACTTCAGTATCACCACCATTAAGCTTCAGACAACAATTTCAGTCTTTATTTAAAAATAATTTCCCAGAAAGTTTGCATTAGTTTGTAAGAGCCTGGTTAAAAACCCTACGAGGCTGAGAAAGTGGAATAATGAGTAGATGAGTTTACTTGTTCAGCATGATGACCCACTGACTTCAGGACAATAGATTCAGAAAGCCTGACTTGCAAAAATGCATCATCCCTGCAGATTTTTTCACTTTATGTGCCAAACGTTTGTTTTGGATTACAAAAGGGTGTAGATAAATGAAAACAATTTTCATTTTTGGGTACAAACCTTTTTATAGAATCTTTGGTAATGTGAAGATAATGGCACCTGAGGGATCTTTCTGAAATTAGTATTAATTTGGCTCAAAAGTGACTCAGGGTGAAGACAAAATCTGGTAGAGGCAAGGTTTCCTCACCAGAAAATTGACTGTTATTGCCAGTGCATTGCATTTAACTCAAACAAGACACTTGGGAGATCTTCATGGTGACAAAGAGCATTCTTAGTAAACTGGCATGTTATTCATGAGCAATGTTCAGATCCCTTATCTAAATAATGATTTCTGATAATACAAAACACATTATATACAACGTTGTAAAATGAATTATATATATATATATATATATATATATATATATATATATATATTTTTTTTTTTTTTTTATAAAAATAAAATAAAATCCTTCACAATGCTCACATGTTCAATTACTGATGCTGATGTCGGTCACGACCAAGACCAGTGGAGAAATCTGAGATAGCATGCTGAGTGTATTCTGGGCTGCAGGCACAAAGAATCCAGGAGAGAAACTCTAATGACCAAAGCAAACTCTTATAGCTTCAGCTTCCAATGCATTTACTCCAAAATGACTTTAGCGGCATTTCCTGAACGAGCTCTTTTATCATTAGAGCCTCAAACTATGGAATATAATATCATTGACTTCATCACCATACGTCTTCATAAGTGGATTTTATTGCCTTTCTGTTCTCTTATTTTAAAGCTGCACTGGGGAGCCAAAACAGCATGCACTGTAGGTAATGACTGGCATCAATATTACTGTAATGTGATTGGGTGATATGTGGCAATCATTAAGGGGGACGGTCAAAAAATCTTCTGGTGTAGCCTATTTGTGAGAGAAGAGATGCCACAACAACAAACTTCTTCAATGCATGCATCTCTCTCTCTATCTTTATACTTACACAAATATTATACACATCAGTTCTCAAGTTTAGTAGGTGCATTAGTGGTGAAGATTATTTTCAGTGGAGCCATGTGAGGCACGTTTTATTATGGAAGCACATGCTTTATTTGACATCTTGTGGACGGTTCAACAGAAACACCCGCTGACTGCAATGATAGTGCTTGCAAGAGGCAGGACAATTTTTAACACAACTCTGATATGATTCGACTGAAAGAAGAAAGTCATATACACAACGAAGATGCTTTGAGGGTGGGGGTAAAACACAGGCAAATTTTTATTTTTGGGTAAACTTCCCCTTAACCAGTTTCTGCCTGAAGTAAACATCTGGCCATATGTTAAAGGAAAGGAGTATAAATTACCCAAATTTCTATCCTTTCTGATGTAATCGGCCAATCAGTGTTTCAGCAACAGAAAACATCAAGATAACAGCTTGTAAACAATGTGTCACATAACGTCACATTTACCTCAGAATAAAAAATAAATAAATCCAGGGCCCAAAAACTCATCAGCTCGAATTGAATCGAATTGACTCTAGAGAGGAGCATTTTGCTAAACAGATGCACCATAATATAACATTCATTATAATTTTTACTGTTCTTCAATGTTTGTGTGTAACCCTCCTTAGACCTTACAAGTGATAGGGAAGATGTAAAACAAGGGCAACAGCCACAATGTATTTACTTGCAAGTACGACAAAATTTATTGGAGACAAAAAAGTAATTAGAAGTGGCAAAGAGACACAAACAAAACAAAAAAAAAAACAAACAAGGTTAAACCCACTGCAGACCATATGGTTCCCCAATCATACAGAATGGCAATTCCTCTACACAAAAAAAATAAATAAATAATAATAAAAAAAAAAAAACACACACTTGATCACAGCACAGAACCAAATATCACTACAAGTGTCAAAACCCAACACTCACATGACTCAAACCACTACAAATTGCTCCCCCTCACCTTTACAGAGTTTTGATTTCCTATTTTCAGTACTTAGACTTGTGGTGTTTGGAGTGCAACTCATCCCCCAGTCCTAAACAAGCCTAATATAAAGCCATTACCAATACTACCTCCACCTCATTACATGTTTTCAATCCATTTTTATGAAAGCAAACAAATTCAATGTTTATATTTAAAAAATATATTGGAATAGAATATTTTGTAGCCTAATTGTAACTTTTTTATTATGAAATCTTTATTGAGTGTCATTTAAGTATTTTATTTTTATACAGTTTATTTTAACCTTCGATATTACAGTAATGTAGTACCAACTGACTCAGGTATATGGACTTTTTTCAAATTTCTGGGTTTCTCAGCAGTGGAAGTCATCATAGTTGAGCAGTGAATGGGAGAGTACCATTATAAATATAATTTGCATTGCCATTTGCTCAAATAGCAAAAGAAATCTCCATGTTAGTGTTTTCATTACTTAACAAACTTGTGAATTAGAATCGAATCATGAAATTTGTGTCAAAACCCAAACCTAATAGTAATGTATAATTAATCCATTGCAAAATATCTTATGACAAAAAATAAATACAAATCTCACTAACATAGTTCAGTAGGGCATTTCAAGTTCAGCAAGTATTTAAGTCAAATCTCATCACTTTACCCCTCACCTTCAGATTCTTGTATCCATGGCAACACACCAGTTGCCAAGATGGAAACTGGATACAGATCATTAGGACCTGCGTTTCTAAGCAGCCCATCTCCATAAAAATGCGGTAAACAACTTTTAAAGGCTCAGCGGATTCCGTCATGCTGCGGTCCTCTGTTTCCTAATGAGCCACCTGTCAATACAACTGCTATCTTACGCACAATTACGCTATCAGTTCTGACATAAACAGCAGGCCAAGCATGGGGAGAACTGGAAGAGGAGAATAAGGGAGTGAGGGTTTGGGTTTGTCACATGTGGGACAGAACGTGACACATTTAAACCAGAGCTTTTGGAAACCAGCTCAGAGTGACTTTCTGTTTCTCTTGCAGCTGTTTGGAAATCAAAAGGTAGGACTCAGTGAGTCTCTCCAGCATCTCTTCAACTCCTTCTCTTCCCTTCCCCTGCAGAGGAGCCTGAGGCAGGAGAACAGGTGCGCTCCTATTCACCGCAATGCAAATGTGAACTTTACAACGGCATTGTGGCTCCTCAACTACGCTATGAAAATATCACCCCATTGGCATCTTGCTGCCTCTAATGAGCTGTTTATCATCCTTGAGAAAAATAATGAGGTTTCTTTAAACACCACCACCTGTCCATCTCGAGCAGATACACAGGGCAGAACCTCATGCTGTAGGCTGGTGCAACAAACGGCCACTTCCGCATTTTTGAATTGTAAATTGCTCCTTGAACGCACAAAGCAAATTAACTGAATAACAATGGAGAGGTAATTGTATGTTAATAAACCATGTGCGTTTTCAATGGACTGTAATGCTATGAAAGAAGTGGGCAGGCAGTTAACCAGTAGTATTTATGCTGAATGCTGAAGTGTTACCAAGTTACTGTTATAGTGGATTGTTTAAGATTAATCTGATTTGTTAATACAATCCTAATCTGTGATACACCTGTAATCAAAAACATGGTTAATTCAATAAATGTACATTAGTTTGTTTGGAGAAATTTATTGGAATGATTGGAAAAATCACTTGCTCACCAACAGATTGTCTGCAGTGAATGGGTGCCCTGAGAATCAGAGATAAAACGTCTGATAAAAACACCACAATAATCTTCAAGTAATCCAATGGTGAGGAAGTGATGTAATGCAAAATTTTTTGCAAATTTGTTCCAATGAAGAAAAGAAACTCATCTACATCTCGGCTAGCCTGGGGGTGAATACATTTTCATTTTGGGTGAACTATTCCTTTAATAATGATCTTTTTTTTTTTTTTTTTTTGAGGCTATGTGATTATTAGTGATTAATTTGACTAATTAATCAGCACATCATCTAATTAAAGTCTCTAATTTATTGACAGACCTAATTACATTATTTTAAATTTATTCATATTCTGTGCACTACAAAGATGTACGATCTGAATGTGTTTATACCTAATCACCTTTGTGACTGGGATCATTTTAACAAATGTTGAAAGGCAAATGAAGGGAACTGTTTTTTTTTTTTTTTGCTTAAGGCAATAGTCAGCGTGTGTTCACTTCCAATGATGCTGGATCAGATGCGCAAATATCTCATTAACGTTCTCTCTGTGTTTATGAGAATTTTGTTTTTGTATCGAGAGAAACAATTTTGGACTATGATTATGGAATGTCTAACTGGCAGGCTCTCTTTGAATGGTGCTTCAAATCAGTCAATTCAAATTAAAGACATTAACTCAGTTTCAGAGTAAAAACTATGATACTATGAAATAAATCTGGCAAGAATACGATCACTAAAACTGTTTCTTTTATGGCTGACTTTTTAAATAGATGAGACATTTTGATTATTGAGATAACAAATGAAGGATAATGTGAAAAGACAACAACCAACCACAGTGATTTATTGCCTTCACTACAATCAGACATTTTGGCTTTTAAGAGTATGATTGATTTAAAGAAAGAAACTAAAATCTGAAAATATAAACAAACATTAATTTATTTATACTTTTATTTCAGACAATGTACTATAGATACAACATTGCTAACAAACTCTAGCCTTGAGAGGCATAGCCGGAGTATTTATTCAAAGATGGTGATAGATTATACCACAGTCAGAGGTGCTTTTAAAGGTCTTGTCATGAGTGTTGACAAATGGACTCCATCTATAACCTGCTGCGGGCTGACTGTACATGGGAAGCAAAATCCTGTATGCGAGCATAATGTAAAGTGATACAGAGATGGAGGAAACACCGCTCCTAACACAGACGGAAACATGAAATACCAAGCCATGGGGTGGAGGCTGCCATCCTGCCCCCTCATTGATCAGATGATGACAGGAAACAGACGGAGATGAAAATAGGGTGAAAAGAAGGGGAAGCAGAGAAGAGAGTTTCTTCCTCCCAGTAAACTGCCTTTTGTAAAGGTCTGAAAGAGCTACTTTAAAAAATAATAAAATTAGTGCAGATTATTGCCAGGCTATTCATCTTTTATGGATATGATAAATCCTAGAGTCAGCTAGTAGATGAAATTAATACCAAACTTCAAAATTTGTCTGTTTGTGACAAAGCATAAATTAGATCATAAATTCTAAAAGTCACTTTGGTTCTTGTGTGTGGGTCAAGTTTCGACTACATTATGGGGATCGTAAATTCACCTACATTTTGGGGAGCAGCCAGCCATTTCCATCAGGAAAATGTATAAATAAAAATTTTTAGCTTAAAAACATTTTTTAAGCTAACTAAAATATATTGTGAGAAATGTTTGTGCTAAACATTATTAGCGGCAGATAGGAAGCCAGGGAGCGGACATGAGGATTGGGATTTCTGGACCGGATTTGGGGATTTTGATCTCTGGAGCAGACTCAGGATTGCACTCTCCGGAGTGGATTCAGGGATTTCACTCTATGGAGCAGACTCGAGGGTTGCGCTCTCTGGAACAGATTTTGGGATTTTGCTCTCTGGAGAGGACTTGGAGAATTTGCTTTCTGTAGTGGACTTGGGGGATTGCGCTCTCTGGAGAGGATTCACCAATTTTGCTCTCTTATTTCTGTTAGAGTATTGCTTTGTGATCAACAACAAATTGTTACAGAAGACTTTAGCTTGTAACTACGTTCATCAATAATGACTGAAAATCAGAGAGCAAATGCTCAAAAAAATTTGAGGCACACTACTTAGAGCTACAAAGCTTATGCATGTTTTCCAGTCATCTCCTTAGATCAAAACACACAGATTTGGGAAATGGAACAACCAAGCAGGCTGAAACCTACCATATTTAGGCCTTGGAGACGTGTGTGCAGCAAGATGAGAAATGACAAAGAGATTTTCCTGGAGCTGGACTTCAAATACAGTAGTGAGTTCTTGTCAGATTTAGGTTCTGATTGCATCAAAATGCTTTCTGCACAAAGTCACCTGCTCTGCTGCATGTACAGTATCACTGAGACCATCATACTGGCAGTTGTGCTTAGTTAAACTTATTTAATTCTTTCTGCAGGCCTATACTGCCTATTATACAAGTCAGGACCTAAAAGTCATAATTTAATTTAAATATTTGCCAATATTTGTTATTTGCTGTTTTAACATTTAACTTATTTTACATGGTTTCTCATGACAAAAGGAAAGATCAAATATAATCATGAAACCTGATAGCATTTACATGTATTAGTTACACTGTAAACAGCATTAGATTGGTATTGGCAGCTAAATGCATAAAAAATTATGATATTAAAACCTCTCTTGAAATATAAAGACTGCTTAAAACACCATACATTTAAATTACAACCCTTTACTGGATTCAGATTGTGAGGCTGGAATCTATTAATCATTATTATTATTAACATTATTCATGGTATTTTACATAATGGCATAGCATACATCTGCTTTAACATTTCCCTTAATATATAGGCCTACGTTTTTATAGCCTCATACTGTTAAAATCATGTATTTGTTTACTCAATATTTCACCTGACTAAACATTTTTGGCTCCTCCATTGTGTCCATATGAATAAACATCATGCTGTCCCTATAATGGACATCATCCTTCTTCTTTGTGGGTCATAATAGAGTGACCTCTGGCTGCGTGTTTAAATGAATGCTAAAAAGATTCAATAGACATGACTGACCTCATCTATAGCCTATATTTAAACACGCAAATCCTACATGATTGCTGCAAATGTGCACACTTGTGGATTATAGGCCCTTGGAAAACATGACAAGACATTTTCCATGTTTTTTGGGGTATTTGTATCTGGATCGGAGGGATGGGAACTTGTGTGCCAGCAGACCTACACATAAATATAAACGTAAATAATTATGAAATGTTATAATTGGTTAACACTTTTGAATGTGAAATAAGTAACAGTGATTATATATGCTTGTTTGCCTGCATAAGCGTGTTTTTATTTCAGTGTCTTTTTTCACACTGTGGGTGTGAGCTCAGCATAAATTAGGCTAAGTGATGTTAAATGCATTTCTATCATGACAGCTCTCTGAATATTTTAGAGTGATAATTGATATGACAATGTTAATGTATTAGGTCTTGGTGGAATAGATGCTGCTGCTGTTGGTTATTGCTGTAGTTGTAGATTTTTGCTACTACCAATGCATATGGTGATACGGTGCAGCAAATATTGAAGACATACTGCTGCTGCACAAATAAAATATAAAATAACCATCAACAGATCTGTACAGGTGGAGCTGGGGAAGGTGGAGGGTTTCTGAACACTGAAAGTGCACAGCAAAATGCTCAAGTGAATGCTAGCCAGCCATTTAAATGTAAAGCAGCAAACTCATTGGCTATATATGCAACATGAACCAATCAGCTTGTGCTAAGTTGTTTAATGCTGTGGATATCACCAGTTACGTTAAGATTCATCAGCCTGTTCCATCTAGTGTTTCATGAAAGAACTGGCATATTTATGAACCATACATTCATTTGTGATATGACTTTTACGAAGCCTCATTGTGTAATTAACTCACACTGTTATTGCTGTAATTGCTGAACACCTATTGGTTAAAGTAAAAAAAAAAAAAAAAAAAAAAAAAAAAAAAAAATATATATATATATATATATATATATATATATATATATATATATATATATATATATATATATATATATAATATATATATCATAAACAGTGAAGTATTTTATCAGCTGTATGATGGTTCGTTCAGTTCTCTATTAGCTTCTGTACATGTAAACCCAAGATAGCAAATTCATTTCCATTACATTCTTAATGGAAAATGCCTGGCCTAACACAAAAGTAGAGAACAATGCCACTTGAATAAAGAATCTGTGACAACAGCTTCCTGCATCGCTGCCATGCCTGGGAAGTGTGCTGCAGATAACGGCCCAACATATTCTTGTTCTTGTGAAGTATGGCTGCACTGCACTATTACCATTGTATTCTCCATCTTAATCAGATTTATTTCATTTTTCCCTGATCCTAATTAAAAAACGATTCTGGATTTGAGACTTTGATCTGTTCCCTCTAGTTCCTGTTGTTGTATTCAAGCCTGCAGAGGGCGATATTGTATCTTTGAAATTGCTCTCTCTCTCTCTCTCTCTCTCTCTCTCTCTCTCTCTCTCTCTCTCTCTCTTTCTCTCTCTTGCACGTGGGCTTCCTCTCGGTCTGCTTTTCCACTCTTTTTCCCTGACATTGATGACCAAATGGCTGTGAGCGGGCGCAGTAGGGCAGCATTTTGTACAAGACACAGTTTTGCGGATAACAGTGAGTTTATGTTTGCCATCTGAAGCATGTTTTCCACAAATTGAAGGTGACTCCAGGCTGAAAATTAGTCAAACAGCTCTAGAGACTCAGTGCTGTCATTCTATTTTCTTTCACTGCATTGCCTTTCTGCATTTGTAGTCTCTATGGCTACGTCTTGATGTGATTCGAAAATCTTCGGCGAACAAGCAGAGTGCAAGCACTTAAATTAGTGTCAAGCATGTAGATAACTCATTAAAGATCAGAAAAGCAATATGTGTATGCAGCAGTGCCAAGCAGGGCACCTGTCATGAAGGTTAGTCATCTCTGCCAGCTTCTACTCCAACACAGAGCAGCAGGTACATGAACCCAGCAGAGATCTGAGGAACCGTGTGTGCATGTGTGTGTGTGTGTGAAAGATAGATGGCTGAGCAGGATAGATGTGGATTAAGGAGGGATATAGAAAGATGAGAAGAAAGTAGTTTTGTGAGGCTAGATCAGAAGTCAATTCTAGCCTTGCTGGCTATTCCTCCTCCCATAAAGCTAAGGTTTATTCTTGCATGCTGCAACATACAGGTGCATCTCAAAAAATGTGAATATCATGGAAAAGTTCATTTTTTTGTAATTAAATAATAAAAAATAAATAAATAAACACTCATATATTCTAGATTAATTGCAAACAAACTGAAATATTTCAAGAGTTTTTTGTTTTAATTCTGATGGTTATGACTTACAGCTTAGGAAAATAAAAAAATGTAGTATCTCAAAAAATTATAATATAAAAAAAAATCAATAAAATAAATGAATGAATGAATGAATAAATAAATAAATAAATAAATAAATAAATAAAGATTTACAAAACACAAATGTTCAAGATCTCCAAAGCAGGTTTAATTATGCACTTACTTGGTTGGGGTTCCTTTTGCATGAATTACTGCTTCAATGCTGTGTGGCATGGAGGTGATCAGCCTGTGGCACTGCTGAAGTGTTATTGAAGCCAAGGTATTGTTTGTCAGATGTTACTTCTATTCCTCTTCACAATACCCCAGATTCTCTGTGAAGTTCAGGTCTTGGCTGGCCAATCAAGCACAGTAATACTGTATCATGGTCAGCAAACCACTTCGAAGAGGTTTTGGTACTGTGGGCAGGTGCTAAAGTCCTGCTGCAAAATTAAATCAGCATCTCCATAAAGCTTGTCAGCTGGGAGATGGAAGCATAAAGTGCTCCAAAATCTCCTGGTAGATGGCTGCATTGCATCCAAATCATCACTGACTTCAGAAACTTCACACTTCAAGCAGCTTGGATTCTGTGTCTCTCCAGTCTTCTTCCAGACCTTGATTTCCTGAAAAGAGGACTGTGGACCACTGAGCAACAGTCCAGTTATTTTTCTCCTTACCTCAGGTGAAATGCTTCTGATGTTTTTTCTGGTTCAGGAGTGACTTGGATAAGAATGTGACAGCTGTAGCCCTTTTCCTGAAGAAGTCCGAGTGTGGTGACTGATCATACACCCGGCAGAATTCGACGCAAGGCACAGCGCATGTGTGTTTGCTAGTTTCAGTCCGGCGGCATTCGCATTTTCCCATCCAGCGCCATGTCGTTTAATTAGTAAATGCATTTGCGCCCATTTGTGTGCAAAACTGGTCTAAAAAAGAGGTGTGTTCAGGCGCATTGCTGGCACAATGCTATTTTAAGGAGCTGAAAATAGACTGTGCCATAGACCAACTCCAGCTACTTATTTGCAATTTATTCTATTACTACTTATAATGATGAATGAAATTCTACTTCATCCCACGCCTTCTTCATCTCGGGAAAGTTTGGTGGATTAATGCTTGTCCCGTAGATGATCTGCTCGCGCGCTTTAATTTCGCACACGAGCAGATTGGTTTCTTTGCTTGAGCAGCTTTTTCCAACGAATTCTACTGTAAATAGCTATCTGCCATGTTGTGAGTGCATCTCGCTCTTAAAGGGAATGGGAGATGAAACTCTGATTGGTTTATTGAACGTTATGCCCATTACTTATTAAGAGAATAGGGACAACCCATTTCAAAAATGCGCCCGGTTATTAAAATATAAAAAGTAGGGGTGCTCCGATCACGATCGGCCGATCATTAATGCGCATCTCGTCAATAAAGCCGGTTTTCTAATCAGCGGTTAATTCCATCAGGTGCGTGATTTCACATAGAGCAGCTGTTACTACACAGAGCCGTTGTTAACTGAGAAGATGCACCAAAAAACACTGAAAATGAAGTGGATTTGCGCATCTTCTCTATTAACAACGGCTCTGTGTAGTAACAGCTGCTCTATGTGAAATCACGCACCTGATGGAATTAACCACTGATTAGAAAACCGGCTTTACTGACGAGATGCGCATAACGATCGGCCGATCGTGATCGGAGCACCCCTAATAAAAAGTGGATTTGGACACGCCTTTACTGCACCTTTTACTTTACTGCACTTTACACTTTACATTTAGATTGTTAAAACAGAGATTGTCCTCGCGTTCCCTTGTGGTTCTAGTTTCTTGTTTCCTGTTTCCTGTTTGTTTTGTTTTTGAACGGATGTTTCTGGTTATGACCTTTTGCCTGTTTTTTGGATTTTGATTTAGGATTACCAAAATAAACTCACACTGCTCTTGGATCTCTCGTCTCCTGTGTTCCAGTTGTTACATTTTCCTAACAATCTTCCCAGGGCTGTGGTCATCCCTGTTGCTTATGCTCCTTTTTTTACCACACTTTATATGAATATATTTTGATACAGCACTCTGTGAACAACCAGCCCTTTTCAGCAATGACCTTCTGTGACTTTCCCTCCTTGTGGAAGGTGTTGATGATTGTCTTCTAAACAAATGTCAATGCCCATAATTGTGGTTGCATGTTCTAAACTAGCCCCAGATGTACCCAGAATTTATACTCAAAATTAATCAAACTAACCAAGCTCAAAATTTTATATTTACATTTTTTGAGATACTGAATTTTAAGCTGTAAGTTGTAACTATTAGAATAAAACTAAAAAACAAATAAACAAACAAAAAACTCTTGAATTATTTCAGTTTGTGTGCAATAAATCTAGAATATAAGAAAAAGTTTGCTTACAAAAAATAAAGACCTTTTCCATGATATTCACATTCTTTTGGATGAGCAGAGAAATTTCCAGCTTCTGTCTCTTAAATTTGCCCATACAGAGTACTTGTTCTTTGAGCTATTCGGTTTCCTTCATTGTTATGTTTGATGATAACAGGTTTGAATTTATGTTGAATGAGATCATGAGATCATGCCCAAGAACTTATGATATTATAAACCTACTAAATAAGGCATTATTTTGCGATAGTAAAAATAGATGACTATTTACACAAAAAAAATACTTTGTCATACATTGTACCTTGTTTTACATTCAAAACAACCCATAAATGTATACATAAGAAGCTTCTTCTTGATGTTTACATTTACAGTAATACTTTTTTTTTCTTCAACTTTGGAGAATATAATGTTCAAATGTTTGGGTTCAGTAAGATTTTATTTATCTTGAAATCAATACCTTTATACATCCTACAGTAGGTGTATTAAATCAATAAAACCTGAAACATTTATAATAGACAAATTATTTATTTTTCAAATATTTTATTTTCTTTAGAAGTTTTATTCAGAAACCTAAAAAAAAAAAGTTTACGCATCACAAGTTTTCAACTCTGATAATAATAATAATAATAAATATATCTTGAGCAGCAAATCAGCAAATCAGAAATATTTTTCAAGGTTCACGTGACCCTAAAGGGGTCGCTGGAGTAATGACTGGCAAAAATTCATTTTTGCCATTGCAGGAATAAACATTGCTAATACTTTACTATGAGATTTCATTTGTTTACATTAGTTAAGCACATTAGTTAACATAAACTAACAGTGAAAAATAATCGTAAATAATTTATGAATCTTAGTTAAACATTTACTAATACTAATACATATTATTAAAATCTAAAGTTGTATCTATTAATATTATTTCATACACCTGAGCAGATGCAATAAATGTGTATTTTTTTTATTAAATTATGTTAACAAAGATTAATAAATACTGTAACAGATGTATTGAAAAAAGGCCTCTAACAGTAACTTGCTCTATTCTTTTTCTATTCTATCTGTTTTCTTTTTAGTTATTTAATAATAAAAGTACATGTACTGTGTTAAGAGATGTGTTGTAGCTTTGCAACTCTTTTGTTGATTTTGATTGCTTGATAGTCCTCATTTGTGAGTCGCTTTGGATAATGTTGTTTACTAGATATTTACCTACTGCATGAAATAATTTTGTTAAACATGATTAGCGAGGGCTTCCATGACTTTGAGATTGGTGCACCATTTAGAACAACAGGACATCTCTGCTGTGACATTTTAACAATAATCATTATCAGAAACAAAAAGATGCAACAAACATACGTTTTATAGCAAAATGCCACTTTCAAAGTACACAGTGGTTCTTCTGATCTGCCTGTGGATGTTAAGAAGGGCAAGTGAAGGTGGCAGAGAGGATTATGGGCCACAGTGGCCCCATGGTGGCCCATAAAGAGGAGTTAATGACTTGGTGTGGAGTGAGAGAACTCCTGTGCCACGAAGGCTGTGAAAAGGGATGATTTTACGTGCTGATCCACAGCCTATCGAACACTCCCCTTTTCTTCACTGGCAGGGACTAGCAAGACTTTTTTTAGGATTTATGGCAAATGAACCATTCTTAATGACGCCACAGTAGTCATCTTGCGCACGCTGTCGTGTGGTTAGTGTCACATACTCCATGTGAAGCCCAGGCTGCACGTGCGGCTCTGAAACTCCCTCGGTAGGAGCAACGTTTCGATGGTGTGAAGAAAGATTGCTGCAGAGAGGGCTGGTCTCGGGCAGAGAGAGCAGACTGCTCAATGTCACTTTGAGGAGGAGGAGGAATACAAGATGGCAAAAAGTGTGCGTATGTGTGTATGTGGGCTGATGACTGACTAGGATGAGTGTGATGACCTGGGCAGAGTGTGCAAACCGTAAGAAAGGATGCAGCAACAGGAGTCAGAATACATACAGCCTCCTGCTGAACACATAGTCTGAGAGCAAGTGTTGATCTTTCAAATAACGATTCAGACAAGCAAATATATTGGCACTGTAGCTGTATCTTACTCAGTGATCACAGTTTAGATGCAAGTGCATGTGACCATGCCCCTGTCTTTATCCTCTAATAAATATGGTTATTCAGCAACAATTCAAACGTAATGGTCCATGCACAAATAACAGGGAATAATTTAGACCATGTTTTTATTATTTACAAATGTATTTTATTATTTATGGTGAAAAGTTTTTACAATTGGTAAAAGTTATTAGTTTAATTTGTAAATTATTTTTTACATTTGATTCTCATTCTTCTTATTTCTGAAAAAGAGTTATTTATTTATTTATTTATTTCATCTTTGGGTCTGTCCCAAACACACACTTGCTGTCTTGGCCACTTGAGAACATGTATACATTATAGTAAATGTCAAATCCCAGTGCCCTTATGGAGCTATGAGCACCTTGTTTATGAGCAGAGGAATACACAGGCATTCATTGTGGTACTCCAGTGACTAGTGCTGGCCATGAGAAGGATTGTTGAATTGTTGTTATTTTTAATTTCTTTGAGCAGAAAAAATTATTCTAGCAGCTTTGTAAAATTATGTTTGTACCACTTTTTTTCACATGGTTCTAACTATGTTTCTGGGCCTGGGAACATTGTCAGTGCAGGACCAGAAAGCACTTTGGATTTTTCATCAATAATTTCTTACTTTGTGTTCCAAAGATGAGCAAAGGTCTTACAGGTTTGGAACAACATGAAGGTGAGTAATTAATGTAATTCAATTTTCATTTTTGGGTGAACCTTCCCTTTAACACACACTAAATCCAAACTATCTCTAATACCACTTCAAAATGGTATTTGAGGCTTAGCGTATCCCATTCATTACATTCAGGAGCTCACATACTCCGAAGTCAGATGTGAGGAAAACTTTACAGTGTAAATTAATCCGATAAGACATCACATATAATGGGTATGTAAATAAAAAAAAAAAAAAAAAAAAAAAAAGTAAACCTTTGCTATTGCTCTATCACAGTTAGAAGCACCACAATTAAATTGTCATTCATAGGGACTACTGAACAGAGATTTAGAAGTTTATTTTAAAGTACAAAGTATTACATATACAAAATATGTAAATAAATATGCATTTTTACAACACTGTGTTGTAAGTGTACTCTATTGGTTAATCAAAAGTCCTACACAGACTACAAGTACAAGAGTATTGGGACAAGGCCATTTGTTTTTTTGTTGTTGTTTTCCTTCATCATGCCATTGCTTTCATTAAAGGGATACTCTACCCAAAAGTAAAAGTTCTGTCATCAATTAGATAGCCCTTCAATCAAAGATTTTTCGGGACCACACTTCAAACTGCTCACTTTCAAATGGCTGCTACAGTGAACGAAAAGACACATACATGTAAGCTTTTTTGGCATAGATAAATATTTAAACGAAAAGTAATCATTTGTTTTATGTTACATTCAATTGTGAGTTCATATTAATGGTCATGTTACTCAAAGAAATGTTTGCAAAAAATCGCTAATATTTGCTAACGTCATATCATTACAGACTGCATGATAGTGCCACAGCATATGTCTGATCAGGGCGATAACTGCCGTAGACATTGATGGGGGCTAATTCCCCCAATAATTATAAATCGCTAAACCATTTTCTTAAATATTACCTATTCGAGAGAGAGAGAGAGAGAGAGAGAGAGAGAGAGAGAGAGAGATGGAAGTTGGTTGTATTCGTGTCTGTGCGTCTGTATTTAATAAAAGTCGTGGGGTAGCGTTGACAAGTTTATTTTCTCCTCTATGTGTGAACTGCGCGATTTCC
The DNA here is from genome assembly GCF_003368295.1 of Carassius auratus. Lineage (NCBI taxonomy): Eukaryota > Metazoa > Chordata > Actinopteri > Cypriniformes > Cyprinidae > Carassius > Carassius auratus. Next base: position 137,734 of record NW_020526298.1, on the reverse strand, counting down.
GATGTGTGTGTCAGTAAGCAGCTCATTAATACATAACGATAATTAAAGGCTTTAATGTACAACAGCACATCAGTATATGTGTGTATTGTAAGAGCTAGACAACGAATGATGGCATGTGATTTCATATTAGCGGTGTCCCAATCCTTAGGGGAATATTTTATCCCCTACCGACTCTGACACTCTAGGGGAAGGGGAAGGGGCATAAAATAGAATTGGGATTGGGCCTTAGTTGCTCTGTCTCTGATGTATGTGATGTTTTTCATTAAGGTAAACAGGAGTCCATATAATGCAGGTCTACAGGAAGTTGATGCCACACAAAAAGCACACAAAGCAAACAATGGTAAACAATACAACACCAGTTGATGAATCCAAATGTTTTCAGAAGCAAAACGACAGGTGTTGTGAGAAAAATACTCCTTTCAAACTTTTAGATTATCACTTTTAGACAATAGTTTTGAACTGATTCACGAGTTCACACTAGTCTTAAAATGCCAGGATGTCGTAAGTTCCATTCATTTGCTATATACAGTACATTTCCCCCCATACAATTATTTGTGTTCATCTGAAAAACATCATTTGTATACATGGCATGAGGGTGTGTAAATATTGTCAGACTCTGTGCATGTTGTATAATTTTCTTCAGGACAGTAGGTATGCAGATGACAACAGAACAGCAGCAAAGCATTTATCGTGAAATTACCGTCCTGACATGCTATCTAAACCCTGGGCTTCTATGACGAGGACACCCTGTTGAAAGTGAAGCCTCGGATTACTCCAAAAGCCAAAGCCCTGTCATCTCACCTGTCATGCATGGCCAAACACAAAATATGGAGTGACTAGTGCTTCAACACTTTCTAAAGGGTGACAAAAGGAGAAGGACTGTGTTAAAGTGTCAGATTTACAGAATCAGAACTGCAAGCAAACATCAGTGCAGCTGAAAAAAAAGTGAAGGGAGGTCAGTCATATGATTTTATTGTTTAATCACAGCTTTCATTTCCATGTGTGACTAGATATTAATTCTAAAAGCATCAAAGGCAGTGCATAATGTGGTTATGGATATCAGCCTCTTGTGAGTTTACACAGTGGGATCTGATATATTTGATGTTTCATAAACTCTGTTGGGTGTGAGAGTCAGTTTGTATGAAAATTTTTGATGTACGCTGTTGGTGACATATAGGAAAATAATTACTTCATCTTTAATGAACAGCCCATCATTTACCAGCAGGCACTGAGGTCAAACAGCCATCTTATGATTCTCCTTAAATTAAATATTTCCCACAGACAATAAATAGTTATAGTTATCTGACTTAAACTTGATTTTTAATTATATATATAATATATTATATTGTTGTATTATATTGTATTGGCATCATCTGATGTTAAATATTTAATTGTACATGCTCATACAGTATATTTTTTACTGTACATAATTACTTTTGTTTTCATCTAATTCTTCTTTTCAAGTTTTAGTTTATTCCTTAATTTATTCCTTAAATCTTTAAAAAAGCACTAATAGTAATAATGCTGCTAAAGGTAAATTCTAAAATTAATTATAATAAAAAAGAGGATTTTAGTAATGCATTGAGGCAAATAACACATAACTTTATAATGGCCATTTATCAGTGTTGGTTATCTTAGTTATAATCTTGTTAACAATTATGATCTTGGTTATTTATCAGTGGGGACATTATTATAGAAATTGTAAAGATTTATAGTGAATGTAAGTCTCATTTTAAACCTGTTTAATTAGGCTATTTACACATCTGGCTGTCAGATCTCTGTCAGTTACTTATTATTAAACGCCACAAATATAAGACATTTCAAAACAGAAAGGAAGCATAAAATGTAAGAGATAGTTATAGTTACCATCTGAAAAATGCTAGTCTAATTAGAGCGACAGTCATGACAAGAGCGCTATTGACATGACGTTTCATCAGCATTCCCCTCACGCTGTCAACTCTGTCACCTGTTGCCATAACAGCCATCTGTGCTGCACATCAGTGCACGACAGGCTTCAGAAACATGATCTCAAATTATCAGGACCTATCATAAATAATACTAAAAAAATCCTTTATTTCACATAACTTTTGCTCAACACTGACAGAAACAACCTTAATACATAATGCATAATATAATTAATGAATTCAAAGATATATATATATATATCTTTGAATTAATTAATTATATATATATATATATATATATATATATATATATATATATATATATATATATATATGTATGTATATATATATATATATATATATATATATATATATATATGTATGTATATATATATATATATATATATATATATATATATATATATATATATATATATATATATATATATATATATATGTATATATATATAGTTTGCATGAACTACTTCTAGCAATAGGTATTAAAAAATGTGGAGCACAATCCGCTACACAATGAGTCTTAATTTGAAGATATTAAGGTTCTTCAGATAGTGGTAATATGGTAATATCTCATGACCTTTTGTATGCTGTGTTATCTACAATATCACCTGAAACCAAAAGGTTTTTAATGGTTTAACCTTTGTCATGTTATGAAGATAATGCAGTTCACTGAATTCACTTTTACTCTTTATTACCAACGGCCTGGGAATACAGCATAGAAACAGCCTGTTTTCCCTCAAATGTACTCTCTTCTTTGCTTTCTAGTGTTTATGCATTCTGTTTTGATCAGTAACAAAAGTTATTTCCTACAAGGAAGAGTAAAACGAGTCTCATTATTATTAAAAGGCAGTTCAAAACCAGCCAGGATTTGCTCAAGGCTTCTCAGATTCTGCTGCTGATGTCTGGATTGACTAATTCTTGATCTGATCTGGTGAAATGACATTTTTGCATGAGCAGCCACTGGGTAGCTATTCCCTCTGGAAGCAGCCTGCGCATGAATTATTGATATTGCCGATACACATCGACATTAATGTAAGAACTTTTCCAGCTCCTTAAGAAAAAAGGATGTACAACCTCCTGACATCTAGAAGCTTCTTCCTGTGCAATCAATGGAAAAGTGTTACAGATCACTTTTGTGGGTTGATTCATTAAAAGAAATTCAAATGTGGAGAACTTAATTATTACATATTTGTTTGCTTAAGCTTAATAATAGTAATAATAACTGAAAATAATTTAACATGGCTAACAAAAATGATTTCATAAAATATTATTTATCATTTATTTGCGGATGTTGCTTGTTTTGATGCATTATGTAAAGCAGTTACATTAAAACATTTGTGAATTTTTGGCTTAAAGAAATAGTTTAGAAATAGAAATAGAAATAGCACTCACCCTCAGGCCATGCAAGATATAAATTTGTTTGTTTTTCGTATGATCATATTTGGAGAAATGTATCATCACATCCCTCAGTCTCTAATGGATTCTCTGCAGTGAATGGGAGTTAAGACTGATAAAACCATAATAATAATCCACAAGTAAATCAATTAATGTCCATATTAAATAACACTTCCTCCCTTTTATTCACTCACATTGAAATTTTCTGAAATATTTGTTTTGGACTGTTTTGACTTGCAAATGATGCTTGATCTGTGCATATTTCTCTTCTGATTCAGACAAGATGACCTTTCACTGTAGAAAGCAATATGGATAGATAACTCTTTTTTTTTTTGGCTCATAAACATGCAGTGTTTTGCTTCAGAATATAATAATTGATGGACTGGAGTCGTGTCGTTTATTTGTGGATTATTGTGATGTTTCTATCAGCTGTTGGACTCTTATTCTGATGGCACCCATTCACTGCAGATGATCCATTGATGAGCAAGTGATGTAATAAGTTTCTCTAAATCTATTCAAACTCATCTAAATCTTGGATGGTCTGATGGTTACAAATTTTCTGTATGTTTCTTGATTAAGCTATTCCATTAAGCTTTTCAATTTGGCTAGTGCATGTCTCCCACAAAAGTATTAAAAATATGACATTGATTACATTGTTACATCCTTGGAAGTTGTGTGCCTTTGTGCCTTTTTTTTCTTACTTTTTTATTATTATTATTATTATTTTTTTTTCCAGGGGAAATTTTGACATGTTAGTATGTCTTGTGACGTACACATTGCAACATTCAGTGACTTTGATGTATATGACACTCTAGTTTAGAAGTGAGCGCCATTTTTATTTTATTTTTTTGGTTAGGTGGAACAGGATAGTTAGGGCGTTTGTAACACCATTGCATTTCCATTGCTGTGACATTAGTGCAATGTTTTCTTTAGTAACTCTGTGTCTTGTGCGTCCGCTCATCTGTGCCCTGCAGGCAGTGTAATTAACCCTCTATCGATCAGCCCGTGTACACCCTATGGTGAGGCGGCCCGTGATAGCTGCTTGTTGCTGGGCTTCTCCATGTGTGCTCTCAATTCATATTTAATCGATATTCCATTAAAGTTGTGTTTCTACAAAAGCCCAGAGAGTTCTGAGTGGGGGTAGTAAAGCAGCCAGTGTGGCTTTGTTTTTTTTTTGGTTGGACAATTCAGCAAGTTTTTAGCAGCACTGTCCTGAGCAGCCAGACGGGGAGAGGATAATCCTACAATGTCGAGGTGACTGAGGGGAAAGTATTGGATGGTCAAAAGCTAAGGCCATCGATTAGGAGTTTTGCTGTCACCGCTGTGGCCTTTGTCTGTCAGTGGTGACAAATTAGTCCCTGTGGTAAAAATAAGGCCCCTGTGGACATCCAGAGGCAACATTTGTAAAGATCACAAGAGGTTTTTGCTGTTAACTGATTATCATTAAAAACACAACATAAAGTGGGTTTGGAAAACTGTCGGGGTCTGTCGTCCTTAACACACAGTCTAAACATCACTCTCACTTCTTCTTCTTACCTGATGAATTTATAATATAAAATTGTTTCTGTGACAAAGCTGCATCCGTGTTGTAGTAGCATATGCCTTGGGTATGGTAGAGCACTCGTGACAGGAGTTGTCCGGCAGCAGCTGTCCTGACAGGCTGTCACAGAGCAAAGATGAGGAGCAGCAGTTTAGTAAATGATTAAATGCTCCTTGCTGTACTGAATACATAACATGCCTCTCATGAGTCACTGCATATCAGATCAAGCAGTTTCATGAAAGCAATGGTCTTTTTTTATTTTTTTATTAACATACTTTGTACTTTTTTTTTCACCTACTGTATTAATTTTAAGGTGGAGTATGGATTAAGATTTGATTCTGATTCACTAGTTCGCAATTTAGTTCAAGTTCTATTTAGGAATATTTAAGTTTCAATGTTCATTTGCTTATCTATATTTGCCAATGCTTTAAATTATACAGGACAGTGTTTCTGACGGTTTATTCATTTGATATTTAGGTATTATTCCCTTATTGTATATTTGTATAGTATATTTTATATTTACATGATTTTCATTTTTAAGTTTTAGAAACTTTATGCATCTTTGTCTTTTTTACATTTTTTTAACTAAATGTTTCTGTTTAGATTTATTTTTGTTTTGTTATTTTAGTACCTCAACTTGTTGTTGCCAAGGCAACATTTAAAAATGCTGTTTATCTAATATTTATATTTAATTTCAGTTTTATTTAAATTAATGATTTTTAAATGAATAATAGCAAAACTGATTTAAAGATATAATGTTTTATTATTATTATTATTATTATTATTATTATTATGCAGTGACACATGAAACAGAGTCAAAAGTGTAAGGGCCAGATTTAATAACAACAACATTTTTTGCCCTTTAAAATAGTACTGTTGGGATTTACGCATTGTCCTTGTTTTTAAACATCAGCGACAAACTTTACAATTTTTTTTTTTACTTTTTGAGCTTCCAGAACTCAATTTCTTCAATTGGAGTTAATTTAAAAAGTTGTTAGAGCAACAATAAGATATATTGGATTTCATGTGGGTCTTTTCAACGTGTGAAATTGAATTTTACAATACTAATGAATTAGTAACAAGTCATTTATCAACCATTTACATAGTAGCTTATGCAAAATTAATACCTTCTGAATAAGTTATTAACAGGAACTTGTAAAAATGGTGCTGGGAGGCTCACTGCCAATGTTAAATATTGAGGAAAAGCAGAGGCAATGACAAAACTTCTGCTGAGAAGTGTGAAAGGTGGGTGTTAGATCTGTAATCTCACAGGTGTCTCCACAGATACCAAATGAGAACAAAAATGCAAGTGTAGACAGAGGAGAGCGAGAACAAAATTGAACCATGTACATTATATGAACATTTCCTCAGGCCATTTGTCACACATATGATATTACCTCCTACCTCAGAGAAGACTGTGAGGCAGAGCCGGTGCTTGAGGCTCTAGAAGAAGACTTTTGGCAGAAACACTCTTACAGGAGAAAGCAGAGAGAGAAAAGTCAGTTCTTGAAGAACAAACTTGCTCGTCTCTCACTCAGAGACACCTAATCTAACCTTATCCACCACAACTCCACTCTTAATACACGGGAGACTGTCATTTAGTCAGCCATATCAGGGCTGTCAGGCGTCTGTAGATTCCATTCCTTCTTTCCGAGGGAGGGCAGAGGGTGGTGATTCGGATTTAATGTGATTGGGATGTCAGTGATGGCATCTCTGGCTTATCGCCCGGACGTCTGCTGCAGGTGACACGGCCGACAGTAATGAAAGTCTTACTCTGGCGGAGATGAGGCCATCAGAGCTTAAAGTCAGGCCTCTATCTGATTAAGAAGAGAGCTGTGGAAGAAAAACGCAGAGCCAAACTACGGGACACAAGTGCATTCTGGGATTTTGGACAGAATCACTGTTTTACGGCTGATCACCGAGTTGACCAGCGATTTAATGAACGAGCCGTATAACATCAACTCTGCAATGGATATTAAAATCCAAAATATACTGAAAACACAGTTAATAAGCACAGTAACAAGATCAGCAGTCTAAGACATTAACTCGTAAGCACAAAACACAAGATACTTCTGTTTTCAAATATAAATAAGGCTTTACTGGATAAATCTAAAACATATAAACTAATCTAACAGACAGACACACGCATTCACACATTCATACAATTTGCAGGGAGATAGAAAGTAAATAATGATTTTAAGAGAATGAAAATGTGAAATCCCAAGTTTATAGCAATACGTGAAAAACCCATAGACATGAACAACCATCAATCACTTAATTAACCCTTGCATTGAGTTCCTCAATGAGGTTTAACTTTATATTAAATGCACAAGTTCAGCTAAGAACCTGGAGGTAAGTTCCTTGCATTGTATGTGTAAAGGGGTTCACTTTGGTGTTTTCGAAAAGGGGGTTTCCCAAGGTTGCTGATTGGCTGGATGTTCAGTAGTCATTGAAGTGAAGGGTTGGGAAGCCAGTCGTTGGGCGTTGGCTGAAGATGAGGAGTAATGGGCTGGTTGAAGTTTCAGATGGACACTCGAGGTCAGACTCACGGCAATAGGCAAACCTTAACTCAGAACACGAAACTCACAACAGAAAAGAAAATAATGTACAAGAATGGAAGTAAAGTTCGATGAGACTATGTGGTGTTTCTTCTCATCGTGGCTAAGTAGCAGTGGGCGTGCAGGCTGAAGCACGCTGGAATGGCACTCAAAGGATGCAAAAAGTAATTGCAAAAAGCATGGATGAAATGGGCTGTGGGACAACTCCCAAATGGTGTATTAACCAATTAGATAATGTCTTTGCTCGGGGAGTTGTATATCCCTTCTTCCTATTCATAAATCAAATGTTATTTTATCAATCACGTGGTCCAAATTTTCCTGCCCTTGAAGAGTATAATTTTGGACACGATTCCTACAACAAGAATATGATACTTTTGACAAATAATTGATTGGCAGAAATGATCATGTGCATCTCTTTGACCATCAATCTTGATTACTTGCCCCAACTTTGAAAATCTTCTTTCCGAATTGGAATTGTCAATAATTGCTCTTTTGTTCTAATGTTGAAACCTGTTCAAGCTGCTAGTTAGTGGACTTGCTTCTGACTCGTGGCACTAGGATTTGATTTACATCTTGAGCCTTTCTGTGGAATTTTGGAATTCCACCATGCTCCCAATTGAATATTTCATTTGTCTGGATCGCTCTGAAACCCTATATATCCATTAGACTTTTTGTTCAACAAGGATACATTAAATTCCTGAATAAAAATTAAAAGAACATTTATCTGAAATGTCAATTTTTTTTTAACAATGCATAAATCTTTACTGTCACTTTTAATTAAAAAAAAGTATCACATTTCATCAGAAATATTAAGCAGTTCAACACAACCAAATTAGAATGCATATTAGAATGATTTCAGAGTGATTGACAATGAAAACTGAACTGATGGCTGCTGAAAATCCAGCTTTGCCATTACAGGAATAAATGACATTTTAACATGTATTCAAGAAATTATTATTATTAATATTATTATTTCATGTGATATTTCACAGTATAACTCTTTTATAGTACTTTGATTAAATGTATCATTAAGCATACAATACATATTTCAAAATTTTAATATATTATTTTAATATAATATATAATTTTAAATATCTATATCTATATCTATATATATATATATATATATATATATATATTTTTTTTTTTTTTTTTTTTTTATATATAAATGCAATTCCCAAATTTAAATTCAACTTGAAAAGAAGTAGGATATAGAACTGCAATTAAAATTCGGAATGTAAAGAAGTAGGTTTTAAATAAATTGAAAGTAAGTCATGTAACTCTATTTTTTTAAACCAGAATCTTTTTTGTACTGTTTGACATGACACAAAATTTGTTATGGCAGTAGTTTATACAGATCAGGGTGAATAACTCACATGGACTCAATTTTTGATTTTATGGGGCATTTCATTATTGCTTATAAAGACTAAAAACGTAGAGATTAAAATAGTCTTACAGTAATATACAGTAGTTTTCCTTTTAGTGAGATGAAAAAAATAAATAAAACTAAAGAAAAATCAGTATGATCAGCCTATTACACACGTTTGTCTTTTTCATGATAAAATCATTATAAACTTGGGTGGACATCATAAGTTGAGTTATTTGACTGAGTTGTGGTACCACTAATTAAATGACTCTGAGATTCTGAGAAGAGAAAGAAAAGAGTATGTATGTGTCAGGAAGTCCTTCCTCTCCACCAGCGCCAATTATCTTTGGAGATGGCAGGACGACACTGATTCCGGCACGGGGTAAGATGGGTTTGCTGTCCTCACCTCTCTCCCACTGTGTGTGGGCAGCCAGCCATCTCATTACCACACACAGAACACAGCCTCAAGTTTCTCCTTCTTTTCTTCTATTTTTGTCATCATTTTTTTTCTTATACTAGTCTCCTGTTTTTGCTTCTCCACTTGCCATCACAGTTAGTATGTTTACTGCCAGGGGATCACAATGACTTTATATGAACACAGGATGAAAACATTCGAAACACTTTGTCTGCTGTGTTTGGAGTCTTTGGATCGTTTCTTTCAAATATAGATGCAACAAGCAAGAACATCGTTAGATTCTTTGTATTGATAAAAAATTCAAAGGATCATTTACTGACCTGAGAAGTAGGCTTTTCACTGTATTTGATTATAGTCATTGTTTTAACCAGAGTTTCTAAACTTGGGTTTGTGAAGAAATTGCAGGAAACTGAAAGGTAGCTAGCTACCAATGTAAGGTTGGTAATATAAGAATTATCATCTGTTTGAATTTCTCCTTGGGGTGGATGTCTTGTTCATCGATATACCATTTTATTTAATTCACATGCCATGTCACATGATCCTTCAGAAATCGATTTATCCTTGCTAAATAGATAATAACAAACTTTTATACTTTTATGTATACAGCATAGACCAGGGCTCCTCAAATCTTACCCTGGAGGGCCAATGCACTGCAGAGTTTAGCTCCAACTGATCAACCTCACCTACCTGTGATTTTCTTTGCTCAGTGTGTTTGATTAGGGTTAGAGCTATACTCTAAAGGAAAGTGGATCTTGTAGGCCAGATTTGAGGATCCCTGCCTTAGACATAGTGTCTTTGACATCACCCATAGGTTTCTGAAGAGCATTTTTAAAGCCTAAAGTGGATGAAGCCAGCCATCACCATCTTTGCAGCGTGTTACCTTCAGATAATCGAAAATAGGCAAAGAGGCGGGAGCTGGTTGCTGAATCCACGCCTGCCTAGCTTGACGATGGTGACAGCATTGGCAATCCACCTGTCACTTAAGTGGCCACACCCTTAATCATGCAGAAACTTAAGACTTAATATAATTTAAACAGATGAGGTTTCATGAAGGGCAGAATTAGCTAAATATATATATTTATTTCAGCAGTAAAGTTGGGCATTTAATCATGCGGAGTCTATGGAACTGACTACCTTTTGGAGCCAGCTTCCAGCGGCCAGTCATTGAATTGCAGTTTCAGTCACTTCTGTGTTAGTTTCTCGAAAGAGACCAGAAGGTTGCCGCTTGGTATACACTTATGTTATTTTTTCGATTAACGCAAATTGCTACATACTAACAATGTTTTATAGAGAAATGGAAAAAATACAGATATTCTTGATTTCTGAAGGTAGTAACCCTATCCACCAGTAACAACATGCTGAGTAAAGGTCATTGCACACTGAGTCCGAAAATTTCTTTTTTTTTTCTTTTACTTTTTATTCGAAGCATTCCCAAATGCATTAACTGAATTATCATGAAATATCTTTAATCCTCACCTTTACAGATTAAGTCAAAGTAATCTAATAATGTAATCTATTATACTCATAAAACCTGTCTGTTTACTAACAGATATGGTGTAATTTCATTAAATATTTTTAATACAACTGAGTTTATATTTAATGTGAATTTAATATTGATTGTTAATATTTCTAAAAACAATATCAGTTAGGCTACTAATCATAACACTTTCATGTACAGAAAGAGAGCAAAAAACATTTACATTATCAAAGAACATTTTCACTGACAGTTTAGTTCAAGTACTCTCAAAAACTCCTATTAAAATCACTGAAGCTGTTTACATTATGAAATTAATAACTTACAGATTTGTACACACATTTGTTCTAATCACACTGGTGTGATTGTATTAAATAAAGACAATATAAATCAGCTATTTTTTGTCTTTTGGAAGCTGCATTCAAAATCCACTTGGTTTAAAAAATCTAAGGGGGCATGATGCGTCTGTACCCAATATCTCCTTTCTATATATTTCAATTTATATATATTTCCGAGAGGACAACAAAATCATCCTCACTGCTTGAAAACTCCATTTTGTGCTGTTCTGCAAATTTTTTCACAATGCATTGATTAATACGCATCAGAGTGTGCAAGGTTTTTTCAATGATTTTCGAATATGAAAAAAAAAACCCACATACAAACATTTCAGACTTAGTGTGCAGATACCTTAAGTGGGATGTTTGTGGCAACAAACAAATTGACTTAAAGATTGATAAATACGCTGTTATTAAATGCAGTGGGATAATGTGTCGAAAGTAAAGTTTCCCCTCTTTTGCTGGATCAGTAATATGAGTAATTGCCTTGTTAAAGAGTTTAGATTAGTTACAAAGACAAGAAACTAAACTAGTGTAATTAACTGTAGCCCACAATTACATTAATGCTACACAGATACTGCTTGCAGCCGCCATACCTGAACTCTTTGTTTGTATTTTTCCATGCCCTTGAAACACCCTAAAAAAAATCAGCACACCCCCTTGATATAGTATCACCCCCGAGTATAACTGCAGAGTGAAATTATTTACAAACACCGAGCTACATCAGAAAAGTACAACAGTGAGGTCTAAAAGATGATTATGATTATAAATTAATCTGGAAGCTATTTTAGTTGCTCAAGGCAGTTTGAATATTAATGCTTATAACCAGCCGTGTTTTCTCAGGGCCTCTGATGCAGTGATGTCTTTGCATAACATCAGTCTGGACCCGACATGACATGAACCCTGTGGGAACAGCTTCAGGTAGAGAGAGGGAACTGTTCTGAGAAAGCTCCGCACAGTGAGGATAGGAGAGTGGTCTCAAAAAAAAAAAAAAAAAAAAAAAAAAAAAAATATATATATATATATATATATATATATATATATATATATATATATATATATATATATATATATATATATAATTAAACAAAGAATAATAATTTTGGATCTAAAACAAATTAATTTGTAACAGTAAAAATATATGTTCTCAAACACACACAAACACACAGCAAGGAAGAATTTTTGGGGTTTAGACAATGAAAACCCTTCATGCAGTTCCTGCTGCATGTTGAAGTAGTACCCAGCCATGTATATTTTAACTCTATATTACATGTTGTGTAATAGACTCCCTGTTTGCCACTAGCCTGGCAGATTTTCACCTTTGCTGCTTCAAAAGCTTCATATGGTTCAGTAATCCCTACATGTGATGGGTGCATCGGCGACTTCAACACTTGCTGCCGTTTGATCCACGCTGTACCACACTTTCTGCACATCTGCGATAGGCTTTGAAAATAGAGCTGAAATCTCCCTTGAACAAGAAGCAGCATTACTCAGTGTTAGCCTGTGACTACTGTAACTGCACTAATGAATGTCCTTTGAGGAAAAGGGCATGTGGTTCAGGATTAGATTGTTACAGACTGGAATCACAGCATGTATCTAAGGCATCTCTTCAAATATTCAAATCCCAAAGCATTGATATTTGCACTTTGCATTATTTTGCATCCTGTATTTATCTCTTGTGGGATATATGAATTAATCACTGGAGTAGGTGCCTGACATGGCACTTCATGAGCATGGCTGTGATGGTGAGTATCGAAGGTAACACTGAGTTGCTTTAATGTTAAAAGATATTATGTGTAGAAAAATAAGTAAAATGTAAAATATTTTCAAAGCTGTCTGCTATGAGCTATATGCTAAAAGTATCAGCCTAAGTAGAGTATTATGAAAGCGAGATTAACTGAGTGAGTGTGATTGCCTGCATCTGATACAGCATACATTCTTCATCTCAATCTCATGTTGATAATGGAGAAAATAGATTGAAAGTCCTCTGAGGGAAGCGATATTTGTCGTAGTGTTTAACATTAATTTAACAACATAGGAATCAACATAAATCCAAAGTCACTATCAAAGAACGTCTTTTCACTCTGTGGCCTTATTTTCAATGCCATAAGGCTCCTATTTCAGGCCATGTCTACCTGAATATAGGGAAATCCTGAAATCTCAAAAAGTGCCATATATTTAAATGGTTTTCCAAATCACCATCATCATCAAAAAAGAAAAAAGAAAACCTGACATGAACTGTCTCATTGTCTCTTATGCTTAAATAGTTAAAAAGCTAATATTTTAGGCTGGAGGATACAGTATGTCACTGACGACACGTTTCAGAATGCTGACAGTGCAACAGCAGCTGCAGTGATGTGATTGGTGTATCAAGTGGTGATTGGCTCTTTTATTTAGAAGGAGAACTTCTGTTCATGTGGGTGTACCATCTTGTTATTTTGATAAAGCTCAAATGTCCAATAACCCAAATTTGAGGTTGAGACTCTTGTTTTTGACATGGAATATCTGTAAAATGAATTTATATTAAGAAATCTCTTTCTTTTTGCATTTCAACTTCATGGATCTGTCTTTAATTGTTTGATTCTTCATCAAGAACCAGGTTCTTACAAAAATGTTTAGCACAGTGGTTTTCCCAGTTAGCGTTCTCTCACGTCATGCATGATGCAGACTACCAGAGCCCTTCGTTCACGTCTGCGAGGTTTCATCGAGACATTTTCTGATCTGTGTGTTCATCAAGACATTTACAGACTTGTGCACAGTGGATATGAGGAATGTGCATGAATTCATAATTAAAGATTACAGTTGAGAGCTTTTTTCAAACATCTGTTCTGATCGTGGCTTCACAGTCAAAGATAATTAATCTTCTTGTTTCTCAGGTGATCGTGGTAGCATATCCACACGCCGTCATTTCACTGCATCAGTCGCCTACGGATAATGAAAGCAAATTGAATATATTCCTTGACCAAAGTTATAACTAGAAGTAAATGACGAGCCTCCAGAATCCTGTTTTGAGTCTTTATACTTCAAGGATTATGGTTTTCAATTTACTAGTTTTATGTGGCAGTTCTCTGCATCAAAAAACATGAAATATAATTCAAATAGAGTGTTATGCTGTGACAAAAGCTTAAAAAAACTACTCAGATAAAGGTTAGAAACATTCAGTTTGAATTCAAAATGTACTGTAAGTGTCGTTTTGGGATATGATGTGCTACAGCAACTCCCTGCCCATTTATTAAATACAAGTTTAATCAAACTGACCTGAAAACAACATTTTTGTACTTTTGTTAAATGACTTTGTTTATACCTATGTTGTTCATTTTACATTGCCAATTGCAAAATCACACCTCTGGAGATCATCTTCAAGTTTCATCCTTCAAAACTGAAAATGAATTGCAGTATTCGTAGTGTAAAAAGGGTCAAAATATCCTACAACAAAACTGAAACACTAGACCAGGGGATCTCAAGTCTGGCCCTTGAGGTCTACTTACTTGCATAGTTTAGCTCCAGTCTTGATCATAGATTTCTAGTAAACCTGAAAACCAGGCTATGTCCAAAAATTCAATCGCAAAATGATTTCGGCAAGGATTCGAAAGCAACGCAATGGCTTAAAGATCTACAACAAAATACACCAACTCTGGTGAAAAAATATAATATTTAATTAATACTATAGTGGTTTCCTGCTAGAAATAGCATCAAATGTGGAATAAGTAGGTTAAAAAAACTAATAAACAAATTTTTCTCATTTTCCCCTGATCCTTCATACAACGGCAAAAGGGAATAGAGAGACATCTCTGAGGATAAACACATACGCCACAGTCTGCTTACTTATGGGCGACACAAATACAATAACACATTGGCATGATGAATATGAAGTCTAATGTTTTTCCGTGGAATCTACAAAAAAAGCCTCATTCCCATCTCTTTCCATATGTTTTTTGCAGCTAAATGTAATTTTGAGGTGTTTCTCTTTCTTGAGGTAATTATAATGGGGCTTTAGCAAAACATAATTCAGATACATGATTGACAGAAAGACCAAAATGCTTTTTGCACTAATACAGAGTCTAAATTTAGAGGTTTTTCTGGCAAGTTTTACATGAGCTTTCTTTCTCCGATACTTATGGCAGGGTCAAAGCTTTGATCATAAAACCCGTTATAATCTGTAGCGCTGACCGTTATGAACTCTATATCCATATCTTTTCCAGATTGGCCTTTTCAACAGATCTCTTTTATGTTTGGCCTGAATTGGGGTCAAGCCTGCTTTCATTTGCTTAATGTTTGCTGGTCTGTTAGAACTAACACAAAGTTTGTTTGAAGCCAAAAGCCCCAAGAACTTGAATTGTGAAAAAAAAAAAAAAGATATAGTATACTTTTTCTCTGTCGGTTGTGTCAGTAATAGCTCACATCAGTGTTGCAGATGGCTGAGACACTGAAGTTATCGGTATTGTATCATATCATTCAATCCTATGGTTCATTATTGTGTTCAGTTTCCAAATCTCAATCTGTTGTTGGCTTGACAGTTCAACAGCATTAGCCAACCGTTTAAATCATGTGATAAGCATTCACCACATTCAGCTCATGAATATTCAAATCATAACTGAGTCCTGATTGGAAACCACCGTGAACACTCAATGGCCACTTAACGGTTTTCATTTCTTTTAATAATGCTTGAATATGCTGAAAGCTGTGGTCCCATTACAGGTGGAAAGCTCTAGATTTCTCAGTACACCTGGGTTTCACACTCTCATGTTTATTCTTATGGGCTTTGTAATTGCATAATGAACCAGGATTGAAAAATAAAAAAACACAGCTGTTATTTTGGGTCATGTTGCCAGCCGCTGGCTGCCACCCGTTGTGTGAGGCTTTTTTCCCCACCTTTTGCATGTATGTATCTCTGACAGATGGGTTGCTTGGCTTCCTTTCAGGAAAAAAATAAAATAAAATAACAACAACAAGCGGTTTTGGCTGTCAAGCGCACAGACTTTGTGACACTGTATGTTGTCACCACAGACTTCTCAATATTTCCATCATTCCTGCATGCTGGAATTTAAAATTACCCATGATGCTTTTGATAAGACATCTTTACACACGCTCTGTGCCTGTTTAAAAATTTGTGTCAGATCTGAAGCTTTTGCTTCTGTATAAATTATGTGCAGCAAAAGTGCAGACTTGAACTTTGTATTAATTTGTTATTGATTTACTTCATACATTATTTAATTGCATTTTATTACATTATTATCATAAAATATACAAAAAATGTAAATGAAGCCTAATTAGCTATTGTTACGTTTATGAACTTTCTGTTTTCTTATTTGGTCATCTTCCTTTTCTTGTTTTGTTAATTGATTTATCCCCACCTGTCTCCAGTTACCTCATCACCTTCTGTGTGCTTAAATACCCTGTCTGTTTAGTTCTTCTTCGTCCGTGATTATTTGTAATATTGTAAGTTAATGTAATGCTGTATTTTATCTGTTATTCTCCTTCGTTATCCAGTAAACTCCTCATTTGATCCAGATCCTCCTCGAGCACTTTATTCTTACGTTAGCATACACCCTTACCTGTAACAGTTATATAGACTATGCCTATTTTAAATGCTATGCCAGTTCTGATACTTTTGTTTCTGAATAAATTGTATTTGATTATATATATATATATATATATATATATATATATATATATATATATATATATATATATATATATATATATATATATATATATGTTGCTTTCTGATTTTATATATTTAATGTTATTTCAAAATTATTTATAATTATAGTAAAATGATTAAACACGCTATAAACACAATTCAATAATTATATACTCTGTGCCATTTCTGTTTTTTTGCTGCTGTTTAAATTATTACTTATTTATTATTAATTACAGTAAAATTATAAAATACAACATAAAAAAATAATAATTCACACAATAATACAAATGATTCAGTAATAAAAATTCTGATTTCAAAATTAAATTACAGAAATTCATATAAAAAATAAAATTGTTTGTGGTATAAAAATGTCTGTGTGTATGGATTTATGCAGCGTCTTACATCTTAGCCGTCTGAAGACGTTTTCAAAAGGTAAATCCTGTGGTGTGCTGTGGATGTTGTTTAATGGCTCTCTTACATAGCTATACTGCAGTGATTCATGATGGACAATTTTTGCCCAAAGCTGACAATGACCCATGCTGGTGCTCAGGGCACAAGGGTCACAAAGAGCGAGCTGCAACATGAGCAGAAGGCTTTCTGGTGTCCCTCTGGCTCATGTGTTTGTTGTGTCTGTGTGTGTCACTCATCAAATATTTTACATCTCAGCTTACTGTTTTTGGAAGTGTTTTTTGTTTATCGCCATATGGGGATGCAAATTTAGCTTAGAATTTTTTTCCAAATTGCCAATAAAACTGTCAAAACATATGCATAACGCACACACATACAAGGTGAGCAAAGTAAATGAAGAAGCAAAGCAGAATAGTAATTCTACATTGCCAAGCTGTCAGATGTTCACCAAATGGTGATCCAGTATTGCAAAACTTTTTTTGCACACACCAGAAAACTTCTACTTAGAACACAATCTCAGAATCTGACAGTGTGTCTGTCCATCATTAATCAGTCCTAACGAAGATTCAGTTTTGAAAAGCCAGGCTTGACTTCCGGAATGCATTTCATTAGCACAGGCATAAAAAAGACTTTTATAAAGACATTTATAGCTATCAATATGAAGTCAGAGCAGGTTAGACAGTCACTTTCTAACTCTTTCATAGATGTCAGGCTCATGCAGAACTGCTGATATATTTTTAGTCCAGCAAACGTGAGAAAAACTCCCAGCTTCCTGTCACTCACCTTCAGGTCATTACAGAGCAGCACGCAAAGTTTTTGCCAATAAAAAGACAGCAGTTATTACATGCACTGCTGCACGACCCTGAATTCCTCAGACAACGGGATTAATTATAACGAAGGACAAAGAGAAGCTTATCTGTTCTTCTGTGCTCGCTTATGTCAGTGCATGACAATGACTGAAGGAGCTGCTGAAAAAGCTGTAGATGACTTTTGTACATCTATGAAGACCTGGTTTGTGTGTTACATAAGATGAAATACATAAAGTAAATACATTTTACTAAATGAATGAATATGTTGTTTCACAAAACTTCTAGTGGAAATTATTTACTCTTTCAACTCTCATGCTTGTTTAATTTATATCCAGAGTAAAAGGATGATCAGGATCACAAATTGTAAAATTGTTATGCCAGTCAGTCAAAATTCTTCTGCAGCCCAGTCAAACAGAATGTCCAATTGAACAGCATTACGGTTTGCCACACAAGTCAACATTCTGTGTACGTCTCTGGTGAAGTCTTCAGTCTGAAAGTCCCCTGGTGGTTATGCAATGGATGAATATTTCATTGGCTAAGTTTGGGCTCGACCGTGAGCACACACACACACACATACACACACACAAAAGCAGAGGCTGTGTAGACTTTTTAGTTGTGAAAGATTCAAGCTGTGGCCAAAGATTCATTTTGTTTTGAATTTTTCAGTATTGGTGTAATTTTGCAACATTATGAATGAATTACATTAGATATGTTTCGTTGTTTATATTCATAGTCTTATGTAGCCAGACTTGAGGAATAAAGTCTGGTCCATGTTGCAGCTTATTCTGATAAGGGGTGGGCGATATGAGCAAAATCTTCATGATATGAGTCGTTTTATTTCACGGTAACAATAGCACGATTTATTGTTGCTTTGAATAAGATCTTTATGATATAAAAAAATGTTGAGACCATTGAAATTTTATAATTCTTGTCACCAGTGTCAACATTGCAAAAAAAAAGTTAAACAAACAAACAAACAAAACTATATACAAGCAATAGGAAAAACTGACTACAATTGAACAAATAAATAATAAATGCTACATACATTATATAGAATAATAAATTATATAAAAAACACTGCATATTCTTCACTGTGTAAAATAAATATGTATTTCTTCTTATTAAACTTACTAAAGGGATTTAGTCAAGCACATTTAGTTTTTCTTTCTTACAGTTTTTGATTAACATGAAAGACTTTAAGAACTGCCTAGACCCATTATACATGTTACACATGCTTTTTATTTGTCAGCAGTTCCCTTTCATTTAAAACTATTTATTACTATATTTATTACTATATTTATATGGATACTTGCAAAGACTGGAATTTTAACACATACAAAAAATAAGTTTTCATGACTACGTGAGCGTGTAACCACTATTGAGACCACTATTGAGAATATTTACTGGTTGACAAATTTCTACTGGTTCATTTAGTATTGTTAATTGTGTACTGGTATATCGCCCATTAATTTGGAAATAACTGTCTGATCAACATGTAAAGCTCCCAAATGTTTTTTATTTTCCTTTACATGCAATGTAGTGGCACATATTTGTTATTATTACATTAAATTATAGCAGATATTTGACCAGTACCTGTTTTTTAGTTTAATTCATTTTAGTGCATAAAAAATTGATCATCATTAGTGAACCATAACGTTTAGACTAGATAACTATGCTGCTGTGGAATGTCTTCATTAACCTACATACAGTTACCTTCATACAATATAAAAAAGAATGAATAATTCATAATCTGAATCTAAATTTATAGATGAAAGGCTGCCGGTGTACGATGTGCTATAAAATGCCACAGTTAGTGAGGTAATGTGAATAATGAACAAAGCCTGTCTTACTATCACTTATATAGTACAGTTCATCAAACAGACTAAAACTGAAGGATGCCATTCACATTTTCATTAAAATTGTTGAGGAAGAAAGAATCTTAAACTGCAGTGTTAAGGTACGCTGACATCAGCGATCTTGACAGATGTCATGTTTTATGAAAGCGCACCCCACGAAGCATTCAAAGATAAAAGCATCATGTCAAATTCGGGCTTCTGTTGAACAGCTTCTGGCCATTTGTGCTGTTAAGCTCTAAATGACATTGAGTTCCATTAGCTCATTAGAAGTGAAGCGGTGTGTATTTCATTCAGTGAGATAATGAAGCACACTGCTCATTAGCATTTCACAGTACATGTCAGATGCATCTCTAGAAATTAGTTCATTGTTTTAAAGTAATTTGACAATGTTACCCATGACGAGACGCTCACTCATGTAGATAACATAAAACTTCAAATAAATGATGTGGAAAAGATAAACAAATGGGAATATGAAGATATGGCTTGAAGCCAACTGAAATAAATGTATAGAGGAAATAGTCACACTTTATGACTCTGAATATTTAATAAGATTAAAAATCCTGAAGGGGCACATTGTCACAATGAGACTTGTGTTCTCAGGGCAATGATAATAAATAAATAATAAGAATGAGCTATAGAAAACAATAAGAAACCATATCTTTCGTACCGTTTTATAATCTGAAGAACCTTCTTTTGGCACAAAGAACATTTTGTGAACCATTTAAACAAAAAAAGATTCTTTGGAATTGTGAAGCACCTTTTTAAGAGTGTACACTCTGACAAATACTATATCATATGTCTATAAGCTATGTCTGTTTGAAACTATTGGCCCAATTATGCTGGTTGCCAGAAGGACATTTCTAACTCCAAATTATGCTGACATTGAGTAGAGACGGAGGTTTGAGACCAATTATCCTGTTAAAATCGTTTATTTCAAATGACTGTTTGCTTAGCGGTAAACGCCAGTCATTAGAGCTTTAATATTGATCATGTCAGTGGCACTCCAGTGTTTGAAATCCATGACACTATGTTTCAAGTTTAAGTCTACCAAGTCAGCAGCATAGTTTGTTGGAGTGCTACTTTTAATGAAGGGAAAAATTATGATTCATCACCTTGTGACTCAGAAACACTGCTGAAAATCTTTTGACACATGCTCTCTCTCTCTCTTTCTCTCTCTCTCTCTCTCTCTCTCTCTCTGTCTCTCTCTCTGTCTCTCACTAGGTTTGGCTTTAATCTGTCACTTTCAGCAGAGAGCAAGCCGGGTCCTCTTTGAGCTGCTTCAGCCTGCCTTGATCTCACAGCTGGGAGATCGAGTTCTTCTGTTCTTCTTCTGCAATCCGTGGACCTCCAGAGGTCTTGGTGGCATAAATCAGTGAGGAAAAAAGCAGCCATTCAGTCTGTCAGTCACAAATAAGCACTGCATGGACACTGCATTGCCAATGTTGACATTTCTGCGTGGCTAAATAAGGCCAGCAGGTGTCAGTTTGTATTTTTGAGTGTGTCGTTGTTAATCTGTCTCACTGACATTGCAGCCTCTCCTTTTCACCTTCACTTTAATTGGGTGCAGCGCATAAGAGAGAAAACGGACCATGATTTCAAATGAATGCAGGGAGTAGTAGGGGAAAAGGGTTTGAAATGAGACAGTGATGAAAGAGGTGATAATTGGACTGTAGTGGGGAAATGGGCTTTAGTACTGATGCAGTTTTGTTTTTAAATAAAATTATACAAAAAAATGTCTATTTTGTTTTAATTATTATTTAATGTTATTTGATTTATGTACCTTCTAGATTTTTTTTTTAAAATGGTTTGTGTCTATTATAAAATAAAAGCACATTTATTTTATTTAATTTTATCTCAGTTTGCTTAATCAGCACCATGGACAGCAATTGCAACACTGTGATACTTTACAACGTTTAATTAACCCTTTTAACGACTTTATAGTAAATCTTCATGAAGCAGCATAGTAACAAAGGAAAAATGCAAAAGTAAACTTGAGAATAGTTATCTCACAGGTGTTAAACTGATAAACAACTGTTTTATCCAATTAGATTATATTTTTCATTCTCCTGTTGTTGTGAAACATCTGTTGCTTGGCCTTCATGAGTTTTCGCTAACTGTTTTCTGGCAGACATTTGCATCCTTGGGCTGTTATTCTTTATTTAGCTGTAATCAGTGTTGTTGTTTTGACCATTTCTTAGTATTTCATAGCATGATGTTTGGGACCCTACATACTGTTACAGTAATCATAATAAAATTTTCATTACAGCAGCTTGATGCAATCTCATATATAGTAAAAAAGAATTGCTGATAAAAGAGGATCATTTATCTTGATTTGATACTTTTGACATCTTATTTTGAATGAAATTAATCTTTGTCATTAATTTTTGTGAATTAAATTTATTGCAGGGAATTCAGACACATGAAATATTACAAACAAACAGAACTGCACTGTTGCAGTGTTACCATATCATTAGTTAACAAAATTAGATGTCAAGAACTCCCATCATGTAAAAATAACTACAAAGCTGTTCTAACATATGCATCTTATATGTTTACACATTGCTTGCAGGAGCGAGACAGGATGTTGCACATTTTTGCAACTGCCTTCTTGATGATGTTTCAATGCAGTTTGTACATGGACAGTGTTTACATTTTCTTATATCAAACAATTTCCCCAGTAGGTTATTCTATATTGGAACATCCATGCACTTTAGCTTAGAAAAAAGTGAAGTTAAAAAACAACCATAAACCTGCTGTCGTTATACGTAAGAGTTTGACATTCACTGGTGTAATGCCATTTGTCAGAGGTCTCAACTGCTCTTTTTATCTAAATAATAAAGGCAGATATACTTGTTATGGGTTGGGTTGGTGAGGTACAAACTCATGAGGACAAAGGAGATCAATAAAAGGGGTATTTTAATTTGAATATCCAGGAGACAGGTAAATAAATCTGCATTAGATCAACAAATAAACAATGAGAATGGACAAAAATACCAAACAGGAAGAAGACTTTAAAAGGCAGCTGATGAGGGGAAAACAGGTGGAGGGAGTTAACTAATAATGACTAATGAGCAAATGAATCAACAACCATAGAAACAAACAAGGCAGGAGAAAGGGAATCAAAGAAAACTAAACCAAAACAGATCATGACCATAACAGTACTGTTCAATCTTCCTTCATGCTTAGAGAGCCTTGTGTGCACGTTTCAGGCTTTTGTACTTATGTAGAACATGAGCAGAGAATAGAAAAGTCATACTTCTATTAAAATATGACATTAGAAATGCTGTCAATATTCATTGACCCCATATTTGAATAGAGTGAAAAACCTTTCAGATTTGAATGTAACAAGCACATTGCCGACACAATGGCATGAGTGCTGAATTGTTTTCATATTCAAATTTCAAGCAACTGTGAGGTTGAATGGCAGCCTGTTATTGATGTGAATGACCTTCAGCATTGCATTAGCTCACGTGGATCTGTGTGGTGAGCAAAGGCCTGCCCTCTGCAACTTAATTAATAGAACGTCACACTGATGGGAGAGAATTTGGTTCGGGCTGAATCTTCTGCACCATTTAACCGTATAATGGGATGGTTTCTTCAGCGTCTTCCCAAAAGCCGACCTTGCCTGTGCCTTTGAAGACCTGCTTTCAGTTTTTAGTGAATGGAAGTATTGGTGATGGAGGCAGAAATGTCTAGTGGAGCATATTTGCTGTCAATAAGACTGAAAGCAAACAGTTTATGTAAACGAGATGAGTGGTACAGGTTTGCATTTGCATTTGGCCTGTGTAAGTGCATGTCAGTTTTGTAGAGGTTTAGATGAGTGAAGTCGAGTTTGAGAGAGGTACAGAGGAAGAGGGTGAGATAAAGAAATAGAAAGAGATAGCAGGAAAGAAGGGCAACGAGGAAGGCTTATGTTACCCCTAAAATAGTTCAACCAAAAATGTCAAGTTCTTTACGCACCCTCATGTCATTCAAAACCCATTTGCTGTTATTTTCCTACAATCTTTAAAGTTACTGATAGACAGTTCAAGGTGACCATGTCTGTCAAGCTAAAAAAGAAAAGAAAAAAGGCACCAGAAAAGCACTGTTAAATTAAGACTTGTTTACATTCTTTTGAGGTCATATGATATGTGCATCATTATCATTATACACTAATAAAATCATACCATTCCAAAGCTTGTGTTTGCATCTAGAATTAAGATGTTTGCTTACTAACCAAAGTGAAATGCCCAGTGAGTGGGGCTAAAATGTGGGTTCAATGTGTGACCCTGGCGGGTTTTTGTGCATAAAATCTTCAAAGTTATCAGTTTTCAAATGTCAAAGCATGTTAAAATTGATTTGAATTAATAACATAGTATTCCTCAAGTACTTGTGTGAAAATTAGGCTTTATTAATCGAAACTGTGGGCTTGCTAATCATACTCTGTGTGAAAAGTAATAAAAGTTGTCAGAGTTTTGCTGCTTCTAGAGTTCATTTCAACTGGAAACTGCAATGATTCGTACTTTTAGGTTCTTAAATGTACTTAGAGGCATGGATTTCCAATGAGACCAGGTAGGAACATTTAGTCAATAATTACTCACTCTCATGTCGTTCCAAACCTTTAAGACCTTCTTCGTTCATCTCCGGAAAACATCAATAATGACACTATTTAACAGTTCTACTCTTTTTTTTTGAATTAAGCTTTTTTTCGTTTTCTTTGCACACAAAAAGTATTCTCGTCGTTTCATAAAATTACTGCTGAACCACTGATGTCACATGGACTATTTTTACCAATGTCCTTACTACCTTTATGTGCCTTGAAGGTGTGCGTTTATATTTTTGCAGGAACTGTGATTTGTTTTTGTTTTTCTCCGGATTCTTTGATGAATAGAAATTATTTAGCAGGTTAATCTTTTGTAGCAAATGTCTTCACAGTCACTTTCATTAAATTAAATGCATCTTTACTGAATAAAATTATTAATAAAACAAAAATCCCCCAAACATTTAAATGATAGTGTACATTATATGTCAAAATTTGAAGGGGAATAGTAAAACACCAAGAAGGATCCTTTGATTCTTCACCAGTGGGTTCAGGCAGCAGGATCCATCCTAAAGGGAGAGCTGAAGATTAGCTCTGACTAGCTTTGCTGGTGAAGAGAGAGGAAGAAGACAAGATGCCAGGCCATCACACACAGATTAAAAGCAGAGTGTGGATGTGTGGATGAGAGGACGTGCGTTTATGTGTGGCAGGCAGGCTCAGACAGCATACGCCTTCGGCTTCTCACTGCCTCCGAGATTCGAATGACAGCTGAGGGTCCCAGAGGAGCCCACTGTGAGGCCTGAGTGAAGTTCTCAGAAATCGGGGCTGAAAGGACAAGATGCACAAAGACGAAGCAAGCACGGCAAAGCAAACTCAACTGGCTACAGTTATTCGTGACTCGTGGAACTTGTTGCTCACGGTTTTGTGTTGACTTTTGATTGGTAATTTCACATTTACACACTGTTCTGGTCCACTAACACGTAAAATACAGTATATTTACAGCACATAATGAATCACGATTGCTTAAATCCATGTTTTAGTTTGTTCTGATACTAAATATATATGTAAAATCTGATGCTAAATGTACCCCAGTTGTCTTCATATAATTTCAAGACAAACAGATGTTAATCTCACTGCTACTTTTAGGAGATTTCCATTTTCAAATGACTTAGAAATAACAGACAGGCTTCTGTTCTTCATCTGAAGGCAGCTACAGCATGTTCTCATGTGTATGCAACACCAGTACCTTCCCCGCGACTGGCCCGCTGAGACACTTCAGCTGGCATGATTCCTTGAGTGGCACTGACAGCCTGCCGCTGAAGTCAGCTGCTCCTAGAGCACCTGAAAATCAATTGCACAAACTTAGGCTGTGTTTCACTTTCTGACATAATAGGTAACGATGTCTTGTTGTGCTCTCTGTCTTCTTAGTGGTCTGTCTGTTCAGGAGAAGGATGGGCTGTAGTTAATGTCACTGACCCAACAAATGATGATCCAAAGTGCCTGTGTGGTCTGGGTTTGTACCTGGTGTTTACAGCTAAAAACAATGCCACTGCATTCATATGCAGAGTAGTATGTACTAATTGTGTAAACAGAAATCACACACACATATCGTAGTGTGTGTGACACTTGAGGAAAACGGTAAAAAACAGGGCCTTGAAAGGATTTTTGTTTCTTTTTTCACAGGCTGTGTGAAAGGACGAATCAAGTAAAAATGACTACTATAGTTAACATGGTTGCAAAAAATAAAGTATATATATATATATATATATATATATATATATATATATATATATATATATATTATTATTATTTTTTTTTTTTTTATTACAAAAGCACTGTGTGTGTAAAAGAAAAGGATGTGTGAAATGGATAAATACGACAGTGAAATGATAATGCTAGAAAAGTTTAATAAATGTTGTTCTTTGAAACATTCTATTCATCAAAGAATTCTGAAAAAAAAAAAAACAGGTGGAGGGTTGCTGAAAATTCAGCTTTGAATCACAGGAATAAATTACATGTTAAAAAAATATATTAAAATAGAAATCAGTTATTTTAAACTAACAATATTTCACAATATTATAAAAAAAAAAAAAAAAAAAAAAAAATGCAGTCTTGACAAGCATAAGAGACTTCTTTCAAAAACGGGCTGAACAGTATTTTCCATACATTTTTATTAGAAAGCTTGATTTATTGGTTGATGTATTTGTAAAAACTCTATTATACTATGCTTTATAAGAATCCAAATTGTTTCACTTCCCAGTTACAATTTTATTTTATTTTATTTTATTTTTTAATGGGTAAATACTTAAAACGTGGGGCACAGTTTAATATAGTTATTAAAATGTGTTATAATTGAAGTTTTAGTTTTTTGGATAGTGTCAATAAGTTTAAGATCTCTGAGGTCATACAAATTAAATAACTGGTTATCAGACACATATATTAGTTTTCATTGTTGTCCTCTTTGTTTTTTTTTCTCTCTCTCTTGAAATCCTAATGATAGACAAGTATGCTCCACTTTTTGTGAGTGCTTTGCATTTCCTCACAGTATCTGATTCACTATCTTCCTCTGTCAGTCCTCCTATCAGACTCGAGTCTGTGACAGTCCGAGGCATACAGGAAATTGCATTTTCACTCGTGGCGTCTGAGGCAGAATCTTAGTTCCTATTAAGTATTCACCAAGGCCCTCGTCTGGTGCTTGGCAGGTACCCCTCCATTAGCAGAAGCATTTGGAACCATTAACACTGATCATTTCTAATTAGGATTCAGCAGTGACAGACAGGCTAATTGGCGGTTCTCCCTAAAACACACTGGTAATGGCTGCTCATATTAATTACATGCAAGAGAACATGTTTTTGGATGGCAACCACAGTGAAGAAAATAGAGTGCTAAAGGGGCTGATGAGAGGGTTTAAGGCATGAAGCATAAGCTCAGTGTTTGTAGATTTTAGGCATTTAAAAGTCACTTCCATTGTCCATGCACTTTAAACCAAAGACATTTTAGCACCAATATGACGGATAATTCAGGAGTTTAATGTGGTTGCTTGTATTTAAAGCTTGAGTAAATGCATTTGCTTGTTTCCAGAACATCATCAAAGCTCAAGGAGAAAGGCAATTAAGTCTTCATTAGGAGTGAAGTGGGTTTTTATGTCCGGCTAATAACCCCAGTGTCATTTTCCAGAGCCTCGGGCATTGCCTTAGAGCTCAATGAAGTATTTGCTCAGTATGACTATAAGGCTAAACAAGACATGGCGATTTTCTACCGAAATGCGATTACTGTTCCATAGTAGCTGACCTGCAGGTCACAGATGTAATTATCTGACGCGCTGTGGTTAATATGATGACATAGTTGAAAGGCCAAGCCATACTTAATGGCCTGTTCACAAGGCCAGTGGTCTGAAGAGTTCGTTTTGAAACATTAATAATAAAATAGCGCTATTTAACATTATTCCTGAGAGTGTACAGATGTGTGTTTCTGAGTGCTTGTGTCTATTCACGTTGATGGTAAACAAACATGTTAAAGGTTAGCATGAGTGCTATTTACACAAAGATATTGAAGTATTGTGTCTAGGCAATCACTTGAAGTTTATAATTGGGGCATTTAATGGTGTAGTCTATCCAGATGACATTTTAACACGCACTTACTGAGTACTAATCCATTTTATTAGAGAGGATCTGCATGTTATCGTAGAATAATTTCTACTTATTGTGTTTCAAAGTTATTGTATATGTACTTTTTCACTTACTTTTATTGACTGTATTTTTGATCAGATAAGTGCAAAAATGCATTAAAATAATGTACCAATTCCAAACATAAAAGTGTGCTGGAAGACTTTATCAAAAATAAAATCTTGAAAAATTGTGATGCAAAAGTGACACAAAATACACATATTTCTCAATGCAGGAAGGGAAGAAATTAGACAATTTCCTAATGAAAAATCAGAATACTTACTCTAAATAAATAACTAAAGTGCCATCTTTTAGAACGCTTTTATATCCACTGTTTGAAATATGAGGAGCAGATATTTTCTGCTCTTTCATCTGTTATGTCGCTAACTCAAGAAACAATTCTCTGCCTTCCACTCTCTTCAATATATCAGTACTTCTCCTCCACCTTCTCTTTAGCAAAGCTGTAATCTCACAGGCAGCTTTCCTGCAATATCTCCTCTCTGTTCCAAAAAATCTTCAGCGATTTCATTCATACTTGGCTTACTATGAACCACTGATGTCATATGAATGGTTTTAACAATATTCTTACTAACCTTCTGGACCTTGAATGTGGTATTGCATTGCCGTCTATGCAGGTTCAGAAAGCTCAAAAAATTTGAAATAAAATATCTTACTTTATAAGGTCTTACGGGTTTGGAATGACATAAGTAAGGAAGTAATGACAGAATTTTCATTTTTGGGTGAACTATCTCTTAAATCTCTGTTTGAGATTATTATTTCAGACTCTCTTGCACAATGTAATTTTTTTTTCTCCCACATTTTAGACCTGCTTTACTGTTGCCTGGAGAACACGGCGAGACCTCCCGCGTGTCTCAGGTGATTAAATGTGTCTGACATAGGATTGCACCAGCACACTCGTTAGTCGCTGACAACAAACAAAACCTCAACAGCCTTGTCTCTTGCCTCAGCCGTGTCTCCGTGACAACTCCACCTTAGATGTACAGCTGGGAAGTCTTGCAAACAAACTAGGATAAATAAACAACACATAGCATGACAAGGTAAAGCATTCCTGTGGCAAGCGATTTGAGTAAATACCCTTTACATTATTGACAGTAGCTATCCTGTTTATTTTTTCAGATCCCCTCACTGATTTACAAACAAGTATACAGTATCGTAAACCTCAAGCAACTATCAGTATATAGCTAACAAGTGAAATATATAACAATTCTGTTTCCTTAGTACTTTAAAGAAATTCTAATGTCGAGGGAAGCAAATTATTAGGTTTTAATAAAAAAAAAATAATAATAATAAAGTAAAATAGTTACTGCGAAAGTTGCCAGTGTATGGTTTACACAGACATTTTAAACTTACTTTACTTTATAGGTCTTTTTAATATATTAAATATATTCTGCGCAGCTGACCTTTGACCAGCATTAATGCTCAATGCTATTTTAGGAAGACGTTGTCTTTTTAAATTCTTGCAGTATGAGAAGGTCACATGACAATACAAACATAATATCCTTCTTTGAGGAGGATAGAGACTTTTAGTACTTTGCATTGTACTGTGAGTTTCTCTTCCGTTTTGTTTGAACTGTATTTGCATGTTTCTCTCCTCTGTAAATGACTTCCACGAGGGTCTCAACCCAAAGCCCTAGCAATTTAGCACCTTGGGAAGGTGTTTTCCCTGTGCTCTTTTCCATGTGAGAGGGTGTTGTGCACCTGAGGCATTGTCTGTGCTGACCTCCTTCATCCCAACAAAGCAGCGCTTGTGTGGATGTTTTGCTATTCCAGGCAGCTCTCGTGCTGTGGGCCTGGGTGCCTTCAGAATGTGTTAGTTTTCACAAATTGCCTGAGGGTGATAATAATGTAATCAAGAATCCCCTATCTTCACCAGCACTCTGCTGCACCACCATCTTCAACCTGATTTTAAACCTCATAGGTTGCTTTCTATGTGATTTATTGTTTCAGTCACCCCTTGCATTTTGCATGGTGGCAATGTCTCATCTAAGGTCGCTGTCCTCTGTTCCTCTTTTACTTTAACCTCACGTCTGATCTGTCCTACATCACAATCATCCTTATTAATCCATTGGTTTGGAAAGATGTTGTAGCATATAATTTGATCTCTTTGGCAAAAAAGGCAGGCTGAACTCTGATCCCCCAACCAAAAAAAAATTTTTGTATGAGTTTAGTGTTACAGATTGATCAGTGTTACAGCCCCTGGTTCCATCTGAACCGCTGTGAACTCTTTCTTGTGCATTGCACGGCTAATTTCCCCAGCACCATTTTGTAAATATGGTTGTTAAATAGCCACCTTTGACTGTGTATTTTTCCTTCTGCTAATTTTACATTTTCTTTCTGCATTAAAATATCGTGAGCACCTTGTAATGCAACAAGGATGAGTGAATAATTGTAGCAGTGGAGGATCCTGGCATATTGTCTTTATATATCTAATTTTAATATTACATACCCTAACTGTAATACTGCATGATGTTGGTTGCACTTTGTCATATTTGATATGCCATTTTAACCACTGCAAGACAGATAAGCACCTAAAACCTTTCAATAAGTCTACAGATATAATCTCACTCTTAATCGCATTTTTCAGGGTGTAATCTCTCCCATCAACACAGGCTTAGGCTTGTCAGAGAAGATGAGCGCCTTAATTCTGTTCCATTTATAGCACTTAACCAGTACCTATGTACAGAGACAAATCTGTGCCCAAATCCCTGATTCTTCCTCATGACAGAGTGCTGTAAGCTACTTGTTGTGATCTGGATTGTGGCGTACCTTGGGTCAAAACCTATCGAAGTGAGATAGTGAGAGATAAGTGAGAGAGTAAGCCTGCTGAGGGCCTGCACAGCAGTTTTCAGAATTTTCTAATTCTGAGGATGATGATCAATATGACCCCAAACATGATGACCTCCTTGTGAGGGACTCATCAAATATAAAGGCACTAGGAAGCTTTTTATTTTTTATTATTCTGTGACAAATAGTATAAACTTAACCAATACAATGTTTTCAGAATTAAATACATTGTCATTTTATTAAAGAAAGTTATTAAAATCACACTCTTGTGCTGATGCTCTGTATTTCTTAAAGGGGTCATCAGATTCCCATTTTCAAGAAGTTCATATGATTCTTAAGGGATTTAATGAAAAGTCTATAACATACTTTGGTTAACATTTCTCAATGGTAGTGTATAACAACACCCTTTTTACCCTGTCAAAATAATAGCTGTTTTAGTGCATGTTCCTTTAAATGCTAATGAGCGCTGCTCACCCCACCCCTCTCTTCCAAGGGGTGACCAGAGCCATAAAGAGAGAGAGTTGTGACAACTCGGTTCACTCCAATGGACCAGTTTTTTACAGGAATGGCAGATAGTGGAGCTGCACAATAGTTCACAGAAGTTAGCGCTAATTCTATCAGTGCAGTAGAGATGCAGCAGAAGAGAGCGCTGTGATGAACTTTTAAAAGGTAAGATATGTATAGAATAATATCAGCACAGATAATCAAATTACCCTGTGCATTAAAACAGATCATTATTAGATTATTCCTCATTTAATTCGTAGATTTGCGGGATGTTATTCATCCTCCTCATGCAGTTTCATACATCGCTGTGTGATTAAGGCTTGATGTAGATGGACCTAAGTTAGAATTAAAAGTTTGAAATAGGGGAGCAGTTTTCATTTCAGAATAATGCTAGGCTAAAAAACAAACAAACAAACAAACAAAACACACACACACACACACACATATACACACACAGACACACACACACCACATTATAGAAGTAATCACAGTAAACCTGTACATTATTGCTGTATTTTATATTTAAACGTCTTAGCTACTTGTGTTGAAGGAGCAGACTGAGCAGTGATGCCATAGGACTGCAATGTGATGGAGCATCACTTAACCATTTCTCCTGTGCATTTCTCCATTGCTATCCTGCTTTCAGAACAGACCCCCCCGAAGACTCCCTGCAAAGGGACATCACCCCCACAATGAGTCTCATCACTAGTTTTGGCAAGTCTCTCCCTGTTATTTGTGTCTTTGTGAAAAGGTGCCAGTTCCCTAGTAGATTCCATCACATTTTGTTGGTATAATCTATTGATTGCTCCTACTGACTATATCCAGCCTCTTACGAAGACTTCAGATGACCAAACACCTGTGAGAGGACGTCAGATGAAGGTGACTCTGAATTAACATACACAACTGCTGAATTGGTCTTGCATTGTAATCAACATGATCACATCATGTAACCACTGCTTTGATTTGTTATTTTTTTATAATTTTTAATTTTTTCTGTAACACAGTTATACTTGTTAACAGAGCTCTTATTTGTATTGTAGAAACATTAATTTTCTGTAAAGCTGCTTTGGAACAATGTATATATACAAAGTGCTGTACAAATAAATGTGAATTGAACAAAACTTGATGCATCTTTGATGCACTTGATGCATTTTTTCTCCTCTCCAGATCAGTAGGGAAACCATACATTCACAATCTTTCCTGTGAGTGACTGGAGCACTCCCATGCAGCACCGCAAACTAGTGGAGACTGTTCAAGGACAACATGTATTATACTGTAGTTGTTTTTACTTAAAATATCTTCATTTAGTTGGAATGAATTTTCTAAAACAACAAACTGAACATTTACCTTGAAATCAGTAAAACGATAATGAACATTAGGATGTGATGTTTGAGTACCTTATTTTAATAACTCACAAGAACGAATAATAGTATCCATTTATTTTTTAAATAGCAGTTCATGAAATGCAACATGTAAAACAGGTAAAGGTAAAAAAAACAGTGTCAGTCAACATTGTAGGAGGACCTGGGTCTGTGTGATGTCACACAGACTGGCATCTGAGATCGGCTCGATTTGAGGAAGGGGGAATGATTTAACAAGATAATATATATCATTTTCTGTCAGAAAACAGAAATTATATGAAATAATAAATTTTAAACCACCCCCCTCCCCCCACCAAAAAGTTTTTGGTAAATCCACTACATGTAGCCCTCCAGAGGTTAGCTCACCACATACTACCTTCTTTCCAGTAGCTGAGCTGGAAGATCATGACATAAGCTACACCGATATTGTGGTTTCACTTCCAGGGACTTTACATTCTGAACAAATATATAGCTTGAATGCACTGTAAGTCACTTTGGATAAAAGTGTATGCCTGCCAAATTTGTAAATGCAATGAAAGTTCACAAAAGAAAAAAATACTTGTTAGTATCACTGTTGGGCAAATTATTTTCATTTTTATATGGATCGTATCTCTTTTTTGTAAGAACACTGAACACTGATACAGTATAATCTAAGATATTGTACACAATAAATACACATCTGTTATCAGTTAAAATAGTATTTATAGTAATAGTAATTATCTATTAAAGTACACCTTTTTTTCTTTGGCGGTATCAATTACAGTAAATTTGTTATACAAGCTTGGAGGTTTTTAGTTAAGGTTCATTACTGGACTAGTGTAGACACTGTTATTTTGTGACGTAATGGAACATTTCCTTTCATAACAGCATCTGTTTGATTGTTTTGGTTTACTATAGTATATATAGTATATTTGAATGACTGTAAAAAGCACTCCAAAGTCAGCTATGTCAAATGAATGTCAGGAAAAATATTTTTTAACCCATTTTTGGGGTAATTCCTGTCATGCAGTTGACTCAGATTGGTCAGCCGTGTTTTCAGACATCAGTAGTATCGCTCAGTCTTTCTTCTCAACCGACCAGAGTAACTGTAATACCCAGATTGTAATATGCTTTGTGGTCCCTTGGCAACTGTAATTTGTCATTAAAAGGCACCAAAGAGTCTCCCAGTGAAACTCAGGCACATGAGCATTGTTATCTGCAGTATGCTTCTTTGCTTGGCTGTGCTAAATTTAGTCAATATTTCCTGGGTAAACGTCAGGCTGGTTATTCATGACAGTGGTGGTGGGTTCAACCTCCCAGCAGGATTTACACTAATGGAGACAGTGTCCTACTGTGACAGACAAACAGTAATGTTGGGCCTCGCAGTGAGAAATGAGTCCTGGGAAACTAGGTGGGATGAAAGATAAAGAAAAAAGACAGATTCAGTCAAGGCGAGTGTGTGTTTGTCTGGTAGTGCGGTGTAGAAGAAGAAAATGGAGAAATGCTCAGTCACAGCGGTTAGTGAAGTAAAGGAAAGCTGGAGAAAAAACAGTTGAACAGAGGGAATAAGATACTGTAGCTTAGAGGGGG
The DNA here is from genome assembly GCF_003368295.1 of Carassius auratus. Lineage (NCBI taxonomy): Eukaryota > Metazoa > Chordata > Actinopteri > Cypriniformes > Cyprinidae > Carassius > Carassius auratus. Next base: position 103,589 of record NW_020526298.1, on the reverse strand, counting down.
TTATAGAGTAGAAGAACAACAACAGCAGAGAAAATATAGATTTTTTCTAAAATACAATAAATAGATGAGTATAGTTGTATTCCTCAGCTTTTTATTATTACAACGTAGAGGATAAAGGTAGCACTCACAGACTCAATGGCCTCCAAGTAAAGACGGGCTAAGGTTACCTCTGCAGGTTTTATCAGAAAATAGTCTTAGTGACTTTGATGTTTAACAAAATTGATGCTTGTCTCTAAATATCTGATGTGTAAGTATTTGAAAAAAATATATATATTTTATTTCTTAACATGTATCCCATCTTTATTTGAGACTAGAAAAAGCCAATAAAGCTGTTCAGTTTGTGGACATAAAAAGCCTGAAGAGAATTTGTCTTTGTTTTATGGTTTCCCTTTGTGATTTTCTAATGCTGTTTCCAAATGTATTATTAAAATAAGGTCTTTGGTTAGTGCTATAGTACTTGAATGGACTTTCATGTTTTTATTGCAATATAAGTTACACATTTAAACCTCAAATATGTATTCCCGAAACTGTTTTGTGCTTGATGTTTCTTACAAATTTCTACATGAGCATTACAGGAGTTGTCTGATTGGTCAGGCGTATACCTCCTTAGTAGTTATGTGTAGCAACATAGGTATGTAGAACACCTTAAAACATAGACTGTGATGTGGAAAAGATGCTTTTACCTAGACAATGTTGTAGTTATGATATTTTCCAGCAGAGGCTAACTGGACCTGCTAACCAGATAAACCTTGACACCTCAGAGACAACTCAGTAAAATCTGATTGAATGTATCAGGTTCCTAAAGCCTCTTCCACCTTACACACAGACAGACATTGCTGACCTGTGTTTGAGTGTTATTCACAGTGTCACATAACCTCCGGTCTTTTTCACAACAAGTTCCTCACTTGGCCTTGCTCTGCAATGCACTGTTGATAGTAACATTCTGCCATCCTGTCATATGAACACTTATTCGGTCATGTCATCATACAAAAAGACATAATACAGTGGCAATTTTTCACTTTTCTATTGTAAATAAAGATATATACAGAATATAACTTTCATTTATTTATATATTTACACTGAATTTAAATGTAGTTGACTGTCTTTTAATGGTGGTGTGAGCAATGCAAGGTTTCTGCAACATGACAAACTAACAGCTCCCTTTAGTTATTTATTTACTTTATTCATTTCTTTATTTCTGCAGTTTAATCTGGAGTCCAAAGCCATCACAGTGCAACACAGTGTGGGAGTGCAGGTCCATCACTTACAACACAGTTAATCAAATATTATAATAATGTATTATGCATTAAATAATATATGATAAATATCTTTTATATAAAATATACATTATAAAATAAATGTTTTATTTTTGCACGTTTGACACATTAGTTTCATAAATTGTGAAAGACTTCAGAGAATAAAAAAAATAAGGAAAGACTGTAAAACTAGTCTACCAGATTTTGTGCTCTCAGCTGCAGATCTAGAGTTAGTCGTGAGTAAAAAGATGCTGATCGGTTGGAACTCAGCCAAAAGAATGAGACTGTCAGCAAAAAAGTGCATTTGGCCTTTGCCTTGTCCTTTGGTGCAGATCTTTATTATATTTCAGTGTGATTTGGGAACCATCACAGGAAGCACTTCAGATCTGTGCTAAATGCTAAGCTGTCAATAGAACCACCATCTGAGAGGCTCTTTTGGTGGCAGAAAGCCTGCATTAGTACCAAATTAACCTTTTCCCATCAATCAGCATTTAACAACAGCAATTTCTCTCTCAGTCACACGCACACTCACCGAGTGCTCATTGATCTCGCACTGACATTGAACTGTTTCCATCAAGAAACAATTAAATGGAAAACTCATGTGGAAACATGGCCAGCAACACATGGCCAGAGAACATTTTTGGTGTGGTTTATGGCTTCTGACACAGCTGAAATAAATCAATCCCCTCTCTGTACAAACAAAGCACAGATTAAGAATGGGGCGCAAGGGAATGAGGAAGATGTATGGAATTGCCCTCACATAGGGATCCAACCACTACAAGTGGATTAAAGGTATTTACTTTGATTCTGAGTGTGTTTTCTGATGAGCATATTTCAGGGATTATCAGATTCCTCATGTAATGTGTGATTCAAGCATTACGCTGAGTAAATAGTTTGCTAAGCATTTCTGTTGAAAGATTATTGAACTCGTTTCTGACCATAACTGCTTTGGAAAATAAAAGAAGAGGGTGCAGTTTCAATTTCAGGTTCAAAAACTCAAAGGAGTGATCCAGGAGTCATCATTCATCATTAACGCATGTTCATAAACAAAGCCAAATTCTGGGTTGGGTGTCCAAACCATTAATGTAAATTAAACGGGCTTGTCATAGTAATGTCAAATTACTAGTTGTAATTTATCTAGACCATTTCCCAGAATGACTATTCTCACTATAAACAAAATATTCAGTCTGTGCTGTGGTATTTTTATATCCTTCTTACATGCCTTTTTTCACTTATATTTTCAACAAACACAATTGTCGTCATAACCAACAGAGTGCAGACATGATGTATTGTAAATTAAAAGAGATTCATTGTCTAGTGTAGACAGACTAATTGATTATAATGAGAGTTGGCGAGAGTGCTGAACTGAGGTGATTGACAGCTTCAGCAATTATAAAGGAAGCATTTTTTGCGCATTTCCTGTATATAATTTAATTGCAATTTAGTAACAGATGATTTTCATGCAACTAAGAGGACCTATGTGAAGTTGTCCACTCAGTCAGTGGCTTGATTTATTGAAGATGGGTCAAGGGTATGAGATGAAGTGAAGAAGTGATATACAAGTCACTTGGGCAGTTTGGTTTCAGTAAAAGCTGTTTTATTTATTTATTTATTTATTTTGGAACTAACAAGAAAGTTTTGAATTCTGAAACTCTCAGTATGTTTTTTTTTTTTATAAAATGACCCTTCAGGTAATGACCCCTTTAAGCCTATTAAACAAATCACTGTGTCTTCCAGTGTTACGGATGGTTATTAGATATTTAGGTTGCCTACAGTTTAAAGCAATCAGGCCCACAAATTACTCTCAAATGTGTTGTTGCTTAATTAACCTGGATAACTGCAGCTGTGGAGGCACCTGCTCTTGAAGTGAGTGCTGTTTTAGTGATGCTCTACTGAGGCCACCGACTGATTTGTGAAGAATTGGCTGAACATTTGAAAGTACAGTATTTTAACAATATGAAATGAGTAATAACAGGATTGAGGCCAGCACCTTGTTGGATGGTCCTATCACCCTGCATACTTAAAAACCTAGCACAAAAATCTAGTCTGTATTTCGGACTACATTAGGGTGTTCTCACACCTGGCTCATTTGGAGTGTTTGTTTCAGAACCCATCCAATTTTTTTCTCCATTAGTTCATTGAGTTTAGGCATACCCTGTGTGAACATGGCAATTGCATTCGGATCCTCACCAAAACGATTGGCCCTAGATTCAATATATATATATATAGTTACATTTTAAATTTAAATAGTATATTTTAAATATATTTTATCATTTAGATAAATAAGCAACAGATAAAGCAACATTAAACCAATGGAGCGAACTTGTCAATTCATCTTGATGAATGATGCAAAGGAACGTAAACAGTTGATCTCTGACCAATAAGAGTATAGAATAACAAAAAGAGAGAATAACAGTTTTACTCACATGTAACTTGCTTAAAGGGGGGGTGAAATGCTATTTCATGCATACTGAGTTTTTTTACACTGTTAAATAGTTGGATTCCCATGCTAAACATGGACAAAGTTACAAAAATACCTCTTCCGGTTTGTCACAAGTTTCGGAAAGTTTTTTTTGAGTATGGCTCTGTGTGACGTTAGATGGAGCAGAATTTCCTTATATGGGTCCTAAGGCACTTCTGGCGGAAGAGCGCGCGCTCCCGTATAGCAGAGCACTGAGAGCACAACAGACGTTCACTGATCAGAGCGAGAGACCGAATTGTCACAAAAGAAGTGTGTTTTTGGTTGCCAGGGCAAGACAACCCTGCACAGATTACCAAAAAAAAAAACAGCATTAAGGGACCAGTGGATGGAGTTTATTTTTACAGAGCATCAACGGAGTTGTGCAAGTGTTTGTGTTTGTTCCCTGCATTTCGAAGATGCTTGTTTTACAAAAAAGGCCCTGTTTGACGCCGGATTTGCACATCGTTTATTTCTTAAGGATAATGCAGTCCCAACGAAAAAGGGTCACGATCGTGTGTTGGAACCGCATGCGGTGAGTAAATCTGCTTCAAATATCTCTGTGTTGTTAACTTAGCTATCGGCGCGTAAGCACATCAAGTAAACAACATGCGATGTTGTCATCAAACTGCACTTTCCACATGTACAGCTTAAAAAAACAAAAGAAAAAAAAAGACGACATAAAGTGGAACTTAGTCATTTTCCAAAACCGCTAAGCAAATATATACAGTTTCAGTACATACCACATAGAGACATTGTTACTGATGCTGCTCTTGTAAAATTTCAGCCTCTGGATCTGATTCTGGATCATAAATATACGCTGAATCTGACTGTTAGCCATGGTTTTTTTTGGATGTTTTTTTCCTCACGGTAATGTCACAGCTTCCAAATGCTCTCACCGCAAAAAGCTTACTGGCGCTCGTGATTCTTTAGCTCCGCCCACACGTCACACCTCCAGCCGGTCGTGTTTTTCCGGGAAAAATCGGTACAGACTATCTTTCTCTTATGAATAAAATAAAACTAAAGACTTTTTGGAGTTATGAAGGATGTAGTACTACTCTATAGGTACTCAAGATTTACAGGATATTGAGTGAAAACGAGCATTTCACCCCCCCTTTAAGTACAGTTTGTTATGCTTTGCAATGTTCCCTAGTGAAAACGAACCGAACCAAGAATGCAGCTTTATAGCCTTTATAGTGTCCTTGTTACCAGTGTTCGAACTATACCGTGTCCTCTGGGGGAGCCCACTTTTTTTTTTTTTTTTTTTTGGGGGGGGGGGGGGGGGGTATGCACTTGCGTGTGCCTCAAATAAGGACAGCTACAAGTGAATGCACTATTATTAGATTTTATCGACACGAGTGCCTCAAAAAACTTACAATGACTTACAAAGATACATAACAGCTACAACTGTATGTATTACTGCAGCGCTGCTTATTTCCCCATTAATCCACTCCTCAAACAAGTGCGTGCCAGGTAACTTTTCAGACAGAAGAAGGTTTTTTGCATCCCTACAAGAGATGCTCCTCAAGCTTCCATCCTTAAAAAACAGCCATGTATATCGGTTCTTACAGTCTCTCCACTGCTGGCTGTTCCAGTTTAACGGGAGAGAGGACTCGGAGCAAGAGGGGTTAGGATAGTGACCGGTGTAGCAGAACTAGCGTGCACAAGAAGCATGACTGGATTTACGCCAAGTCAAATAGTTACAAATACCGTCCTAAATCCTAAACTTGAAAATACATTTAAGACGAGAGGTTTTTCAACTTGAAATGTAAAAACATAAGACAAAAATAACGGAACAACTGCAAGATGAATAAGAAAATAGAGTGTGAGAATCATTTTACTATGTTGCAGTGTAGCAAGAAATGTGTCGCTTTTTGCTTTCCTTACATCCAGGTGTGTTCGGTGTGTTTGCATGCAGCAGTGTTGCCAAATCCGCGGAATTTAGGCTACTTTGGGAAAATGTTTGATTAACTATATGGCTGGGTTTATTACACGGACCTGGCAACCCGAGAGGAAACAGACATTTAGAGGGGAACAGAATCGACTGCTACACCGGCCTCTGACTAGCTATTACTACAGCCAGAGATAACTTTTCTTCAGCTTCTTGGTTGTCACAGTGGGCGCGCGGCGGGAGGTCTAATAAGTGTTTGTAGCAAGTGAATCAGTCGTGCTATTAATGTCATCACTACACAATTTCTTCATAAAACCAAAATTAATTAAACTGCCTCGTTTTCTTTTTACAATTGCTATCATTGCTATAACTGCAGAATGAATTAAGGACTTTGCGCGTGATAAATGGCCTCCAACGTTTATTTTTGTCTACGAATATACGACGTACTAAAGGGGAATTTGCAGCGCAGCGCCCCCACACATTGATGCTCATTACAAGAATAGCATGTATAGTAATCTTTATTTAAGTAAATTAGGTTTTAATCGCCGTCATGCATGAATGAATAATATTTTTGCTATTTTACACTTAATAATCCATCATGATCACATTGCACAACTGAAATTGTACTTCAAAATATTCATATTGTCAAAATTTTTTGAGACCCCCCAAAATTTCACATTTCTCGTTTTCAGGGGAGCCCATGTCTTATTAAGGGGAGCCGAGCTCCCCCTAGCTCCCCCGTAGTTCGCACTATGCTTGTTACATGTTACATGTACTTACTATTATAATAACAATACAATCTTCGGACTCATCTGCTCAGCTGTAGTGGTCTTCTGCTCTGCCCTGGTGCTCTTTAACTCCACCAGCTCTTCCCTGGCTCTTTGGTCTGCCTTGGCTCCCTGTTCCGCCCGCTTTGCATCAGTCCCCTGTCCCTCATGCTTGTTTTTTTTACCACATTTGTTAATAAAGCTTCGTATTCAGATCTCCAATTCTGTTGTCATGCTCCCCATGTTACAGTTACAAGGACACCTTTAAAATAAAATAAAGTGTAACTTAACAAATGAAGTCCCTGTTTCAGAACAAACAAACAATCCACAGGTCTGAAAATGCCATAAGTGGGTAAATGGGGTAAATTTATCATTCATTTATTTATTCTGTATATGTTGACAAACTGTTTTTATAAATGTGTTCAACATAGAGGACATGGGGGCTAATTGTCACACTTAAGTGAATGTTTATTGTGGTGGGTTTACTGTATTCTAGAGAGTCAGCTTCTGAATTAAAACATACCCAAATGTCTTGGCTACAAAAAAGCTATTAAACATTTACAGATGCAGTTCTTTGAGCACAGCTTGACCTTTTGTGACAGCATGGTCCATTTGCAGTTAGCCTTGATCTCCCATATACAGAAGTTAACAGAAATGACACAAGAAAAGACTGTAACTAATGATTCGGTAAAAGGAAACGTCAGAGGAGACAAAATATATGTGTTGGCTAGAGAGTCTGATTTAAAACCGTAAGTGGATAGAGCAGCATGCAAAACTGCAGGTAACAAGTATGGCAGCCATCCAAGCCTGTGCAGCAGAGAGGCTGAAGCATCACGATATTGACTTACTGTAATTTACATCAGGGAGTTCTGAGCCCACTTCAGCTGAGCTAGATTGGGCTCCATGAATAAATAAAGAGGCAAAGTTAGAAACAAACAAACAAACAAAGAACACGAAAATACTCAAACATTACGCTTATGAGAAAAAAAAAGAAGCGGTAAAAGGAATTTAAAAAAATACAAAAAATCCTGTAATTCAGACTTTGAAACACCCTCAGTCTAACCTCAAAAAGCCACTAGTTTGAGATTGTTTTAAAGGAGCATTTGCATATCACTTAATCTCTTTGTCTTGATTTGAAATGTTGCCCTGTGAAAGGTGTAATTCACTGGCAAGTGCTCTGGTTTGTTATGAATCTGGATCAGGCAAGTTTGTATTCTAGGTTGTTGTATTTTTCATAAAGGGCACACTGGTCCGTTGTGACTAGGGCCAATCTCGTTCAGCTTGCTCCCATTAATGAGTTATTTACCGGGTGAATGCCAGACCTGTGTACATCACTCAGCTCTGACTCACTGGCTTCCTTGGCCTCATTTTCCACCCAGATTTGGTTACGTATGTTGCTGCTTAGGCGGTTTAGAAAATTGATGAAGACCAACATGTCACAAAAAAACTCTTAAGTACAACATAAACAAAACAACCTTTATTTTTCATTTTTGTTCTACTCCCTTTTGTTTATGTTTTTTTTTTTTGTATATAGTATAGTATATAAGTAATTTTTTACCACATTTTAACAACTAAAATTCATTATTTTGCAGTGAATACATCTCAAGAATACATCTTATAGAAATCATAGTATATTCTATTTCTACTTGGTTATTGTCTCAAAAATAAAGTGTTTATTGTAACGTATCATTAGAATATTTGCTTACAATTTACAGGAAATGAACTAACAATTTTAACAGCATTTATTCAATTTTTTTATTGTTGTTTTTTGTGACAGTTTAAAGTGCAGCAACAACTTTTTGTCTTAGTATTTGTAAATGTTCAAAGATTTATAAAAGCTGTGGAAGTATTGTTCATTTGCTATTGTAATGTTACTAATTTAGTTGGCTAATGTTAACAAAAGAAACCTTATTGTAAAGTGTTAGAGAATATTCTTCTTTGCAGATGAAACACAATCATTTGTTTCAAATTGAGTTCTTTCTTAGCTAATTTGCACTTTTTTTTATTTACTACTCAGCCTTTAATCTTCTTTTGAATAAACCTGAATGGCACATAAAAACCACAAAATAAGGAATAAATGCCCTGAGAAATTATGATGAGTAATTAAGAATCTTTGCAGAATCCTTCAGTTTTGATAGGGCCTGTAAACCACTGCACATTACATTTTATGACCAGCCATTATAACAAACTTCTATTTACAGACTGTTAATTGACCCCTCCATTGAATTCTCAAGAAACGGTTTCCCTCTACAACAATGACTCATAGAAACATGCTCAATGATTCCTCTAATGGCACCATGCTTCCCCAATGTAGCCGTACATACACAAATAAACACGATGAAATTGCAGCAGCAGATTACTATCAAGATGGGTGAAGTCAAGCAACCCGAGGCTGTTGTTAAAATGGCCAATCACCCAAGTCATGTGCTGTGTCCAATTTGCTCTTGTGGGATTAATATAGTTGACCTCTAATAACTTGGTGTTTGCCATTAGACAGGGTACCCAAAGGTCTTTGCTCATTTCAGCTCTGTATAAATGAAGCTGATTACGGTCCATATTTATCCCACACTCTGCATCTATTTGCATGTAAATCAAAATGTAAATGAGGTGGGGTGGATTGGTTGGCATGCAGTAAATATTCAAATTGCGAGAGCGTCAGTCTGTAATCAGTGGTAAATTGTAAGCAGAGGAGAGAGGAGGTTTGGCATTATTAAATTGCATCTCTAAATTCAGAAATTACAAATGCACATTGCTGTGTGCCACATGAAATCGACTTTATTTATCTCTTTTCCTATTCACATTCTAATGAAATCGAAACGAGGGCAGTTGTGACAGTGACAAATTGAGGTAATTAATATCACCGTTTGTGGGTTTTACTCTGTGATAAGTGCTCAGTGTGACGTGACACGTAACTAGATCCACAAACAATCAAAAGAGAAACTAAATTTGTACAAGGAACTTTACAGTGTTTCCTTTATTTCTGATCAATAATCAAATAAATAAAAATAGAGTAGTGTTCTTGGCAGATAAAACTTGTAATAAGTATATATATATACAGATGGATGGATAGATGGAAGGAGACGGACATATAGTCAGATAGATAGTACTTCACAATGTAGTGTGTGTATATAAAAACAATGAATAAAGTCAGTCTCTGAGCCTCGAGGGCCCAATTGTTATGCCTGTGGCCACATGATTTGTCCTGGATTCCTCAGAGGGAACAGAGGGGTGACAGAACGCAGACAGGTGTGACCGCCACAACCAGCTGTGACCTGAAGGTGCCGTTTGGTCCTGCAGGGCTGACAGTAGCCTGGCAGACCACCAGACAATCAGAACAGGGGCAGACGGAGTGACCCACCACCCCACCTGCAGGAGTCCGCAGAGTCCACAGAGTCCACAGGCCACCCGAAGCTTCTGTGTGTCTGGATCCACTCCAGCCTCCTGTCAGGTGCGCCAGCTGCCTGGCCCCCTTTAGCTGCGTAGTCCATCTGTGCCCAGGTCTGGATTTGATATATTACTCAGTATCGTGAGGGATAATGCTGTAATTTCGCTAAATTGCATTAGCAGTGTCATATTTTTCTTTTGTTGGTATAATAAGTGGCAGTGCAGAGTAAAAGTTGCAGATACTGGCAGTGGAACAATGTATGGGAGATTGTATATACTGCCTTTCACATTTTATCACTAACAGACTCTGATGATATTTATGTCTCGTGTTTACTTCAGTAGAAGACATTATTTAAAGAACATAAAACTACAGTGTTTTGCAGTGAGTGGAATGCCAAAATTTTCACATCTGCATGCTTGATTAACAATTGGCAGTATATTGTGTGTGTGTGTGTGTGTGTGAGAGAGAGAGAGAGAAAGAGAGAGAGAGAGAGTCAGGTTTTGGCTAAATTATAGGACTACCTAGCAAAATGGCTTAAAGTTGGAATGAAATGTAATTTAAAACTTTTCTTATTTATTATAGCGTATGTTTATCTAAGTGAAACAAGGGGACTTATTGAATGATTGATTGATTATTGATTCATCTGCAGTTAAAGCATTCATTAACAATAACTTTAGAAAATAAAACAACAAAAATAATATTCCTTACTCAATAATTTAAAATGCATTCTATATAGTGAACCAATTACAAATGACTAGAATATAATGCATCTAACATAATTCTTTTTTTTATTTTTAGAAAAAATTAATGGAATAAATAATTAAAACATAAAATAGTGAAATGATATAAATGATTGCTAAAATACAAGATTGACAATGATCACGGTTGACTCTTCTTCAACATTCATTGTTTTGACTAAAGATTATGGGTGCACATTTAGTATATTAAATACAGCAACATTTCATAATTCAATTACTGTCAATTTTGAGTCCATAAGAGGCCTTTAGTAAACACTTAAATAAATAGTTATCCCAAAAATGAAAATTTTATGTTTTTTTTAAATATAACTAATGTTAATTTATACAACTTAAGGCCAGATTTACTAACAGCTTGCGTTAGCGTCTACCGTCTTTTGGTGTTAAAATAGTACTTTCAGGATTTACTAAAGATGCGCAGTGAAGAATTATTGCTGAAAAGGCATGGACACAGTTATTTTTGCACCTGAGCGTATTGAATATGTATTTGTAGGAGTTTCCCTTTCAGACACAAAATGTATGAGAGAAGAAAATTAAAATTCATCACGCAATGTGATTTACTAATGTTTGTGCTTGTCAAATTACTGGTATTTGCACCATTTGTTAATGCCCAAAAAATAATGTCTTAAAGCAGGTGGAAATTTGTGCTGCTAACAGTATATTGTTCTGGTCATTATGGAAATGATCTAGCTGCATCTATGTTCTTTAATGTGAAAAATGTCAGTAAATCCCCCGCAGAAGTTTCCCATCCCATCAGTGCTTTTATGGAATTGCACATTTAGTAAATCTGGCCTTTAAAATGTTAAAAAAAAAAATTATCAGAAGTAAATGTATAAATTTATATTTACAGCATTTATTAAGTAAGGGATAATGTACATCCAGTCGGTTGTTATTGCCAAATAAACTCAGGCAGGCTGATCTTACATCACCTTGAAGGGGTTTATCCTGCTTGTTACATGGCTACTTGCCACATCAATAAATAATTAGACTCAAAATACTGATATAAATTTAAATATTAAGTGCAAAGCTTCTGAAAAGGAAAACAGTTCCTAACAAACGGCTATGAGCCTAGACAAAGTTCAACAAGACCGACATTGAAGGCATAATAAACAGTCATATCACTAATTACACAGCTTTGTATCATGAAAACAGAGACGAGGAATAACATACCAAAACTGAACAATCAGAATCTAGTATCCCAGGGAGCCATTTAATAATCTAGATTAAAGTATTGTTAATTTATGATACCTAATGCTTTAACTATACGTACACTTATCGAGTCTAGTGTTATCAAAAATGTCTTACATGATGATCTAAAATGTAAAGATTTAGATGTACAGGTTCATCTCAATAAATTAGAATGTTGTGGAAAAGTTAATTTAATTCAGTAATTCAACTCAAATTGTGAAACTTGTGTATTAAATAAATTCACTGGTCTCAGACTGAAGTAGTTTAAGACTTTGGTTATTTTAATTGTGATGATTTTGGCTCACATTTAGCAAAAACCCACCAATCCACTATCTCAACATATTAGAATACTTCATAAGACCAAAAAATAAATAAATAAATAAAAATTTAAGACAATTTTTGGCCTTCTTGAAAGTATGTTAATTTACTGTACATGTAGTCAATACTTGGTAGGGGCTCTTTTTGCTTCATTTACTGCCTCAATTCGGCGTGGCATGGAGGTGATCAGTTGGTGGCACTGCTGAGGTGGTATGGAAGCCCAGGTTTCTTTGACAGTAGCCTTCAGCTCATCTGCATTTTTTGGTCTCTTGTTTCTCATTTTCCTCTTGACAATACCCAATAGATTCTCTATGGAGTTCAGGTCTGGGGAGTTTGCTGGCCAGTCAAGTACACCAACACCATGGCCATTTAACCAACTTTTGGTGTTTTGGGGCAGTGTGGGCAGGTGCCAAATCCTGCTGGAAAATGAAATCAACATCTTCAAAAAGCTGGTCAGCAGAAGGAAGCATGAAGTACTCCAAAATGTTTTGTTAAACATGTGCAGTGACTTTGGTTTTCAAAAAATGGACCAACACCAGCAGATGAAATTGCACCCCAAATCATCACAGACTGTGGAAACTTAACACTGGACTTCAAGCAACTTGGGCCAAGAGCTTCTCCACCCTTCCTCCGGACTCTAGGACCTTGTGAAGTTCACTCAAATTCTTGAATTGATTTTGCTTGACAATCCTCATATGGCTGCAGTTCTATAGATGCAGGTTGGTTATGCATCTTTTCCTTCCGCACTTTTTCATTCCACTCAACTTTCTGTTGACATGCTTGGATACAGCACTCTGTGAACAGCCAGCTTCTTTGGCAATTAATGTTTGTGTCTTACCCTCCTTGTGAAGGGCGTCAATGATTGTTTTCTGGACAACTGTCAGATCAGCAGTCTTTCCCATGATTGTGCAGCCTAGTGAACCAGACCATTTTGAAGGCTCAGGAAACCTTTTCAGGTGTTTTGAGTTAATTAGCTGATTGGCTTGTCACCATATTCTAATTTGTTGAGATCATGAATTGATGGGTTTTTGTTAAATGTGAGCCAAAATCATCTCAATTAAATGAACAAAAGACTTAAACTACTTAAGTCTGTGTGCATTGAATTTAATCTAATACACAAGTTTCCCTATTTGAGTTGAAATACTGAAATAAATGAACTTTCCCACGACATTCTAATTTATTGAGATGCACCTGTAGAGGATAGAAAGTATCATTACTTCAGTATGAGAACAAAAGAATAACATGGTAGATACACAAATCTGTATATGTGTGTGCATGTGCCCCTCGGCTATGAAACCCAGTTTTGCTTCTCCATCGAGGTTACTTTCCCATACTGCACTGTAAGCTTGCCCTCCATCTCTCTCACTAATGGGCTCACGTTGCTGCAGTAATGCCAATTAAAAATTGAGTACAAAGTTTCCCGGCGAGTCTGAAGCTGCCTGAAATAGAGCCAGCAAGCCAAATCAACAATGCTGATGAAAGGAACACTATGCTTATGCGCTGTGAAGATGCAGCTTCTTCCCTTGCATCTTCATTAAGACGAAATGTAAAATATAAAATCATCATTTAATCTTAATTACTTAATGCAGGAACAGAGTACAAGAGAAGAGCCAAGCATAGTGAGGACATAATTCTTCTCTATATTGTAGATGAAATATATATTAGTCTCAGACATTTGTGCATAATGGCTTCACTGAAGCCATCCACTGGCTTCCTGATTCGAGACTATATGACACAGCCAACAGCCTGACCCCATTATAAGTCATGATGCAAACATATATTTAAAGGGGTCATGACATGGGTTTTTTTATTTTATTATTATGGTCCCCTAGGTGCAATTATAGTATTACTATAGTTAAAAAAAAAAAAAACTTTTAAAATGTAGTGAATTATGACATTTTCCCACCCTGTTTCTCATCCTTTGATTCAAACAGTCTGTTTTGGGTTGTTTCCCCTTTAAGAGTTCAGTGTTAACGCCCACTGTTATGATTGGCTAACGACATTTGACGGAACATTTGCGGATTGAGCGTAACTGTTTAGTAGCGAGTGATGCATTCGAAGCGATGGCTCTTGCAATGATAAAACCTTATATGTTTGAGCCGGAATCAGATGAGGAATCAGAGGAAAATGAACCATCACCACAACAACGAAGACTGGATCAGCCCGTGTCCACATGGAAAGTGAAACTATTTTGAATTAATAAAAAAATTGTAACCCGAGACACTTGAAAACGGTTTATTGTTGCATAATTATTCTATAGTTTAATATGCTAACAGTTCAACATTATTTACCTAATTTCAATGAAATGATAGGGTGTACTGCGGACAAAAATGCATGCACAGGCCATATTTGAAGATGCAGCATTGATAAGGCAACATTTTTAATCTTCTATTACATGTAGGCCTACTAGAAAGGCGACATATTTTCAAGATTCTCTTATACAAATAAACTGCATCCATTTTTCCCTGACGTCAGGATCTTTCGGCAGCGTATTCAAAGATGTTGTTTGTCCACAGCCAGGAACAGCACATCTGCGTGGCATTGTAATTTTCCTGTACACAGACCCACTCGCTGTCCGTCGACTGAACACTTGTGAGGCGCGCAGCGCGACAACGATCCGAAATGAGCGTAGTTGTCTTGTGCTGGAGGCGGTCATATGCAAATGGTTGGAACGTCACTTCGCACCGTGACGTCACTTCTTACCATGGATCCAGAACGAGCTGTATTTAGAGCTTGATTAAATAAATGGCTCGTTTATAATGGGGAGGACGTCTTAAGCTATGAAACTTGCAGGACGTTTTAATGGTACAAAGACCTCTTATATTCCAAAAGATCAAGGCAAATTTGGTTTCTCATTTCATGACCCCTTTAAGCTAAGCTCCTTCAGTTATCTGCATCTGCTTTACTAGTTCAGTCTCTCACTTGTTGGGAATCCTCTTTGGCCTTCGTCTGTCTCCTACAGTCCAAAAAAAGCTTTTTGCCAAAATATAGAATCTCCCTTCCTGATATGAATATCCTCCTGACTCCCAGCTGTGGAGTTTTGTCCTCTCTAGAGGACATTATATTTTAGTGAAATTCTCTGAGATCTTACATGTAACAGTTTTAAGTCTGGATGTCCTGTACAGAGCACATTCAGGGCTCTTCAGAGAAAATGGAAAATTCACCATAGGGCTTTTCACACTTAGGGCCCTATCGTACAGCCGACGCAATGCGACGCAAGGCACAATGCAAGTGTGTTTGCTAGTTTCAGTCTGGTGCTGTTTGCATTTTCCCGTCCTGCGCCACATCGTTTAATCAGCAAATGCATTTGCGACCATTTGTGTGCCCATGGGCGTGCTAGTCTAAAAAAGAGGTGTGTTCAGGCGCATTACTGGCGCATTGCTATTGTAAGGAGCTGAAAATAGCCTGTGCCATAGACCAATACATACCTGGTCTAAAGTCTAAAGTCAATGGCGGAATATTTTTTTGTTATTTAAAGAGCGCATTGGTAAAAAAAATTGCCTCTGTGTGGGTCCAAAGTGCACGCTGACTTTGCTTATTAAACACAGGGATGCGCATCACACAAACATGGCAAATATTAAAAACAAAATGATTAAAGTGTAAAATAATAATATTGTGTAGGATACATAAATATAAAAATGTAATAATGGGTAGTCATTCCATGTACTAGAATAAGGCTACCTATTTGCAATTCAGGCTATAACTACTTAAAATGGGAATAAAACTGGCTAATTAATTGAACAATCTATATTAACAATATATATTAACCGACTCATCGCGTGGAGCTATTTGAAAGCCTGCACTGCTACTTCATCCCACACCTTCTTTAAATTGGGAAACTTTGATGGATTCATGCTTGTCCTGTAGATGTTCGGTTTCTTCGCTTGAGAAACATTCAGCTTATCTGGCAACAAATTCTGCCATGCAAATAGCGATCCGCCATGGCGCGAAATAGTGTTTCTGAATTGTCTAAAAGATCATGTGACACTGGAAACTGGAGTATTGGCTGCTGAAAAAAATCAGCTTTGCCATCACAAAAATAAAGTTAAATTTAAAATGTATTAAAATACAAAAACATTATTTTCTAATATAATAATATTTCACAATATTTCTGTTTTATAATGCAGGCTTGATGAGGATAATAAACTTCTTTCAAAAACATAAGCAAATTTTAAGTATTCCAGACTATTGACTGGTATGTTTATGTATGTTTGTATTCATTTATTAATTGTGGGAAGTCGTGGCCTAGTGGTTAGAGAGTTTGACTTCTAACCCTAGGGTTGTGGGTTCAAATCTTGGGGCGGCAATACCATGACTTAGATGCCCTTGAGCAAGGCACTGGACCCCCAACTGCTCCCTGGGGGGCCGCAGCATAAATGGCTGCCCACTGCTCCGTGTGTGTTCACTGCTCTGTGTGTGTGCACTTTGGATGGGTTAAATGCAGAACATGAACTCTGAGTATGGGTCACCATACTTGGCTGAATATCATGTCATTTTACAGAAAATCTGTATCTATTCAGTAAATTAAGCTTAACATGACAGGACAATCTAATACACTGAAAAACCAAATAGTGTACATATTTTTGTCTATTTAAGCTGAAAACAAGACAAAAAAAAAAAACAAAGTAAGAAAAGCATTTTTTGCAGTGTAAAACCTAACAGTTGTTGCATTGAGCGTCAATATTACATCCAGTATGTTATATTGGATGCAATTCCAACATAGATTAAAAAAGTACACTGTACACTGTACACTGTGATGATGAAAAGCATCGCTCCTTGTCCTCTCCTATGTCTATTTTATCTGATCTAGTTTTGTGCCAGCAGACCCTGGTGATGAAGGATGTTGCCCCTCCTAGCTCAGCCTTACAAGAGCAGAGCAGAGCTTACTTTTATAAGTCACACATCACCTGGCAGCAGGTGCACAATAACCTCCTTATGTTTAAGACTTATTGGGATGCAGAGGAGGATGCAACCTTGGAATAAAATGGAAGGGAGTATCCTAGGGAAGCAGTGACTCAGAGAAATGCAAAAGGGCAAACGGCCCAGCTGCCTCAAGGGGAGACACAGCCAAGCTGATTGTCCGTTCCCACCCTCAGTGGAGGAGGAGCGCCACACACAAATCAAGACATCCTTCAGGTCGGTGAGGAGGCTTTATTATTGATGGAGAGAGAAATACCTAGGCAGATGGATGTGACTTGTGAGGGTGTGTGTGTGTGTGTGTGTGTGTGTGTGTTAGACAAGGCTGATTGTTAGTCATAGAAGCAAAAGCTTTTTCACTGTCAGGCTGTTCAAACAAACTGGAAAAAAGTTTGGAATAGTCAATATTAGACAACACTTGTGGAGGGTGGGAGGTTTAACCTTATGTGTGTTCAGTCAACCTGTTTAGTTAAATTCCACTGAGGTGTTGAAAGTACCTTTTAATGCTAAAATACAGGTGCTTCTACATTTTAAAAGTTTAGTATCTGGAAGATTTAAAATGTTTTAGCATCACTTTCTCATGAAGGCTGCATTCATGCGATCAAATATACAGTAAAAAATCTGTAAAAAAAAAAAAAATGTTTTTCTGTGTAACGTGATCCTTGATTTTAATATGCTGTTAGGTGCTCATGAAACGTTTCTTCTTATTACCAGTGTTTAATGAAATACACTTTAAACAGACGGAGATCAGTAACTGTTCCATTACTGAATTAAAACTTAAGTTATTTGCTTATTTCAAGATTAAATCAAAGTGTTAACCTGCAGTGAAATGTATTATACATGTTCAACCACTTTAAATGTAATTAATCATGAAAAATAAAAAAAAAATAAAAAAATCATGAAACTGAGAAGGTGACAAATAGTTTTGAAAATTTTAAAAGATGAAAAGTCAGTGCTGCTGTGCCATAATGAGTTTTCATCCTCCATTGTCTTCAAATGCCACTGACTACCAAATTGCTACCGTTGTCCTTATGACATCAAAGATATTGAGCTGTCATTTACTAAAATTGTTAGCATGCGAGAGAACTTATCTAAAAGTTAAATATAGCGGGCATGTTGTACATTTTCAGCATACCTAATTTATCTGTATGCGTTAGTGGTATGTTTTACACAGTTAAATATTAATTAAATAGAAAATAATATAAATAATAATAGAAAAAAAAGTATAAATATGACCATAATTGCAGAAATAACATGAAAGATGAGATGAAGAGGTGAGGGGAGAATAGGGATAGATGGAGTCAGTCAGAAAAAAACACTAAAAGGGTGGCGTTTCAGAGAAGAGAGAGAGTCAAGGACAGAGGAGAGGAAAAGAGGACAGTCAGTAAGAGCAGAGGACTGGCCTGTGTGTGTGTGTGTGTGTGGATAGTTTCTAATGCAGAAAGCTCAATGAGGGTCTGTACTGCATTGGAAATGAAGAGCTGATTTCCTCCTACAGCTCCATGACCGAAAGCACTGATCACTCAAAGGAATCCTGACCTTGAATATATCAAACTGTCAGCATATTCTTACAAACTTTAGTTGGATTTGTTCATCCACAGTATATGGCTTAATTAACTAATTTTCAGCTACTCATTATAGTAACGTGGGAAACACAAATGTATGGACACAGAAACTCCAGGAAGGACTGAAATCCAGCAGCGAAGCTCTGGCCAGGCTTATTTATGTTTTATGCCCTTTTAACTTAAAAATTATTAATTTATATGAATGAAACACTTACTGGAGTCCCATAATCGTCATGAGCTCGTATGGACTGCATACTATGCTGCATGTCCTGTGTTTGTGCCCTGAGTATAGTACTACAAAGTGCATCGAAAATGAGATAAACCATAGGAAACTGAATCTGCATGGACAAGAACTATTTGTCTGAAAATTTAGTCCAGTCTCTTCTGCTTTGCAAAGAAACTCTTAATCATAAAAATGTATATTTAGGTTACCACAAAAAAGTCAACACTGTGCTTAAACAGAATAAAAGTCATCTTAATAAATCTACACTCAGGAACGGGACAGAATGTGGTCTGTTAACATATAGTCAGACAAGGTTTTATGCTACTGCTGCCGCTAGTTTTTAGACCACCACAACAAGACGGTCTAATATTTGAATAATCTAATATTGTATAATATTCCCCAAAAAAAACTTAATGAAAAACATATTTTGGCCTAAATCAGATTGAATGTTGTACATTTTAAACATACAGTTAGTGCAATAAAACATTCTAACAGTATGCCGGAAACATTGTGTTAAATCCGCAAACCACATTAAAACCTTAGACCCAGATTGGCAGTACATGAGCAGCAAAGAGCAGCTTTAAAAGGTTGTTTGATAAAAACCCATCACATACTGTAGCATTTGGAAGAGGTGGGGATTGCTGAAATGATCACTGAGAAGCTACTGTAACAATATGTGGTTTTAAACCCATGATATTTCAGCCTAAAATGTGCTATGAGGGAACAAACAGTACATTCCAGGTGTTGTGATCACAACCTTTTTAACCTTGGCAAAGTGTTTTTCTGCAATAATCTATGCCAACGAAACGTGTTAAGGCAAATATACAAAAAACAACAATAAATAAAATTTATTCTGATCCTTGTAATCCTGCTGTTTTATTGTTGTTGCCAGAGTCTAACCAGCTCATTTATTTTTGGCATGATGAGACAGAGAGAATAAAAGTACACAATGTGAGGCGTGAAACGGAGCTGAGAACATTTATTCAGTAAAGGCCATTCAGTAAAATGGCCTTTATTGGATGGCTTTCATGTAATCCTATAATTGGTTGCATCAGAAGTCATTTTGAACTGTTATAAAACCAACTGAATGTGAAATAGAAACTGTGAAATTATCTGAGAACTGCGCTACTGTCAGTTTTCATGCCTGTGTTGTGACCATTTTTTTTATATAAAAGTATTTGTGAAGCGCTTTTTTTATCTTTAAGCAGACAGATGCCTTAAAAATATTCTTAATTAAAAGGCTGGCCATACTACAAAGCCAATACAATTAGTCAGTGGAAGAGAAAGCTGAACGTAGTCACTTTATTAGAAAATTATAGTTTAGTGTAATGCAAAATATAACTTTACATTTTTATTTTAAAGATTTATTTATTATTATTAGACATTAGCAGATGCTTATTCATCACCTCTACAAGTTCCCTTTTATTTGAGAATTTTTAATTGTAAAAACAGAAAGTTTGTGAAATATTATTACAATTTAAAATAACTGATTTCTCTTTTAATATAATTTAAAATGTAATTTATGCCTGTGACGACAGATTTTTAGCAGAAATTACTTAAGTCTTCAGTGTAACATGATCCTTCAGAAATCTTTCTAATATGATGATTTGGTGCTTAAGAAACATACAGTACATACACACACACACACACACACACACACACACACACACACACACACACACACACACACATATATATATATATATATATATATATATATATATATATATATATATATATATATATATATATATATATATATATATATATATCCTCTCTCCCTCTGGTTCTCTCCAACACTCCTTGCACTCACGACAAGTGGGGCTCAAACCCGCATCTCCATCATGGGAGGCGGATGCACTAACAAGGAGGCTAAATGGTTACATTTACAATGGCTTCTCTTGAGATCGGGGAGTGAGGTTTTACCTGCACGCAGGCTGACGGGTTGTTAAAGTGAATAACTGATATTCAGAGAGTTAAATGACTTGGAACAAAATGATTGGTTCATAATGCACCTGCACAAATCTGTTACTGATTATTTTATATGCTATTTGTGCAGCAGCAGTATATCTTAAATACTCATGGCACCGTATCGCCGTATGCATTGGTGGTAGCAAGTTCCTTTATCAGCAATAATCTACAACTACAGCAATAACCAACAGCACCATAGTAGCAGATTCTGCCAACTCATGACCAAATACATTAACATTGTCAAATACATTACAATGCTAAAATTTTCCGAAAGTTTTCATAATTGAATTATTATTATCCTCAGTGCTAACAATTGTGCTGCTTAATATTTTTTAGTTTTTTTTTTTTATTACAGGATTCTTTAAACAGAAAGTTAAAAAGAACAGTGTTTATTTGAAATAGAGATCTTTTGTAACAGTAGAGGTCTTTACTGTAACTTTTGATCCTATAAATACGTTCATCGTGAAAAACTAACTAAATAAATAATAATAATTTAATAATAATAATAAAAAAATGCATTATTGGCCCCAAACTTTTAAATGGTTATGTGTTTGTGTGTGTGTGTGTGTATATGTGTACTGATAATTATTTTGCTTTCATGCTGGTTTTATACAGTTCAGATTATATAGGATAAGAAGATGTAGTGAGTTACATTTTGTTTTTGGTAACATTGCACAACTCTCTGTACTTCAATTTCTCTGGTTTCAATTTAAAAATATGCCATTTTATATCTGTTGACCACTAATCTCAATAGCATGGGGGATAAATTCCCCTGCAGCGGAACATGGCTGTTAATACTGTGATACTTTGGGCCTGAGGAAGTAAAATACATTTTCCTGCATTACTTTTAATGCATTTGGCAGATGATTTTATCCAAAGAGGCTTTTATTGCATTGAACATATACACTCAGATGATGATGCATTGCATTGCCTGGGAATCAAACCCATATCAGAATCATGGCCTACTTTTTGATCTAGCCAGACACCCAGGACAAAGTTGCAACTAAGCGGCTTGTTTGATGTTATGATTTCCTATACTGCAATGGAGCAACCATGTATCAGCACTCTGAGTTAAAGGGGATCTACTATGCCCCTTTTCACAAGATGTAAAATAAGTCTCTGATGTCCCCAGAGTGTGTATGTGAAGTTTTAACTCAAAATACTTTACAGATCTTTTTTTTTTTATAACTTGTTAAAATCGCCACTTTTAGGGTATAAGCCAAAACACATAATTGTTGTGTCTTCCCCTTTAAATGCAAATGACCTATTGCTCTGGGGAAAAAGGTGGAGCTTCAAGAGCTCAAGCTCTGGCCATATCAGTGCTAGGCTTTATAAACAAACACTCCACTATTAGTACAAGCCTGTTATCTTTACAGAAATGCACTCGGTTTTAAAGTCATTCATCTGATTGTACTGTGGATACATAAATGAAACACTTTCCTATTCACGATCATTCTGGTAGTACGTGAAGGCTGCAACAGTGAAAACAGACAGGCAGTGGTAGCTTTAGCAACATAAGCATTACAGAGTGCCATGAAGCTCTTTAAGAAAGGCAATTTGGAAATTAACGTGTAATACTTACTTCTTCTGGAGGTGTAGCTGAATCACGAACAGTTGGCACTGCTCCATCCTTCAGTAGCAACTTTTGTGCAAAAACTGCTTTACACTGAATTTCATTCACAAAGCAGTCTGGTGTAAATGACTTGCAGAGACATAAAAAAATTCCGGTAGAGCTGAGGGAGCATCTTCTTCAAAAACAAAATGAATCCACCTTAACTTCAGCAGCTCAGATTTCGGAAGTAAATGAAGAGAGCTATGTTGATTCATACATCCAGCTAAAGAACAACTAAAGCGCTTAGGAGACATTCTCGTCAGTGCAGCAATGGCGGACTGTGTTCAACTAGCTGTGAACTCACTCAGGGCTGTTCTATGTATAAAAGACAGTGTCTGATATCTTTCTTGGGAGTAGCCTGTGGCTAATGTGACATCACATTAGCAGCAATGCTGAAAACAGGTAGTTGGGAGACACTACTTTTTACTAAAAAGGAGTGGGTGGATTTTCATCATTATAGGGTGGTTGTGTACACACACTGCCAACAAAAATTGATGTCCAAGCAACAAGTGAAAGTGAATTTTGCGTAATATGTCCCCTTTAAGCTATAAGAGGACCTTCAATATTTATTTGTGATCAATCTAGTATCATGCTGATAGTCCATTCTCTCAGTGTTTGTTCAATAGCATTAGCTTGAGGGATTGAGAGCATTTGTTCATCCAGCAGAAGGTCTGCTCACAGTGATAAATGAAAAGGGATGAGTGCCTGTTACAGGGGGCAGTTTTTCAGCCACTGTATCATTTGTCCCCTCTGCATGCTGGATGCCAGGTTCCCTGAGGATGCAGATGACATCCGCAATCATAAACACAAACACGGCCACCTTTGTGATTGACAATATTCACTGTAAATCCAAATTTGCATTTTTTTACCAGTGTAATATTCATATTATATATGAAAAATATGAATAAATGTAATGTCCTTTCATCTGTTTTATTCCCAACTTCTGTGAAAACATAATGCAGTCCAAAACATGTTTGTGATTTGTGGTGAAGGATTTTTTTTTTTTTTTTTTACAACTTTTGAATGTTTTTTCTTTATTTTTTTAATGATGATATTCATGGCTCTGAGAGTCCGAGCTAAACAGTTTCCATTCCTGTATTAATCAACTGGATAGCAGTTATTACATTGGACAAGAACTAAAAAATAATAATAATAATAATACAATAATAATAATAATAATAATAATAATAATAATAATAAACCTGGCTATTAGCCTGTTTTATATATGAGAAAAAGATGGTGTTAACTCAGAGCCAGTTTCAGAAAAAAAAAAAAAAAAAAAACTAGAACGATGTTCTGCTCAAAATATATTACACCGGAGATAGTCTATCTAAAATAAGATTGAACTTAAAATGCAGGCCTTTCCTGAAAACAGAATCCACTATGACCAGATATTGACCTTTACAAATGAAAGCCCAGGGCCAATCTTGGGAGGAGGCTGGAATTCAGATTCAACCATTTGAAGAGCAGTGAGCAAATAATGATGACTATGACATTCAGATCCGCATGGGACTCATTGTGAAGGACATGACTGGTTAAAATAAAAAAATAAAAAAAGATACTGCAGGGATGATCACGAGTGGGCTCAAAAAATGGCCAAGAGCAACTGCTGCTCCTGCAGACTCTTCACGTCTTTGACCTCTGTCTCAAATTCACTCACATTACAAGGCCAAAGAAACACAGTGCTTTATATTGTACTGTGAGAGTTTAATAATGCGGCTAATTTATAATCAGACTTTCTCTGGACAGAGTGAGGCAACTGAGAACTTGATAGAAAATGTGTTGAAGTTTTAAGTGGCACTTTGTTGAAATGAAGTTTTACTGCCGAAACATTTGTCAGTAAGAGCCGAATTGCATTTTTTAAAGGCTTGTTGGATACTGAATGACAAATTGATAAACACACATATTATTTTGAGACCTTTTAATGGCTTATGTTAACTGTTCTCTAAAAAATAATAATAATAATAATAATAATAATAATAATAATAATAAAAAAACTCTTGTACTAGGGTTCACTTAATTATTTGACCTTCTTTTCTCTTTTTCTCATAATATTAATATTTTTTGGCTCTTAAGTGTTGATGGGTCTGTAATTGTTTTCTGCTGTAAACTTGCTGTCAGAACTCAAATGTGAGGATTTCATAGTCATATAACAATTTTTCAGCAGGGCAGCCCAACAGTTAATTATTTTTCTACTCTGTTCACAATGAAGGCAGAAATGCAATTACGTATTCATTTTTATTTCTTTGATTATTTATTCATAATGACAATTATTTATTAATATTTGTCAACCCCAATGCTCATCTCCTCAGAAGGATTAATAAATGCATAATTAAATGGCAGTTGGCATTAAATAGTGACTAATTTGGTTAAATTATTTGAGTGGCATGATGAGCTATTTGAGAAGAACACTTGAAGATGGTTTAATCAAGTGTTTTTTAGAATTGCATTATGCACTGACCAGGGTCTGTCTTTAACTACAATTTCTTGATATGAAACTAGACTTTTAACAGTGCCTATTTATAGTCAGTGTAACTACTATCGACAACCATTCAAAAAAATAATATTTTGATGAAATTTTGACAAAATGACATTCTTAAAAATCTTCAATTCATGTCCTTTTTGTTTAACCATAATAATGTGAAAACCATAAAACCATTTACAAATATTACAATTAGGGTCATCCAAAATAATGATATTTTTACAATTACATTCAAATGTTTATTGTAAGTAGGATTTTGGTAACACTTTATAATAACTGCATGCTATTAATCATTAGTTAAGCATTAGAAAACAGTTAATTCATCATTTATAAAGCATTAATAGACATTTATAAGCAGTTTATAAATACAGATAAAAAAAGCTTTATACCTGATTTAAAAGCATATCTATAATGTATTTAATAATTGTTTTTTCATACTTTATTAATGATCAATTTATCATTTCTAAATTAAGTATAGCATTATTTCCACACCAGTTATTAAGGAGTTGTCAGTGGTTCATAAGATCACTTAGAAATTGTAAGTAAATGATTAATAAACTATTTAAATGTGCATTCATACATCTTTTTATTCAGACATATAGTAATAGTTACTTATAGTGTTAATAAATGGTTTATTAACATGTATTTCTACTGTAATTCAGGGTTAATTAATGTAGTTGTTAGTTAACTATTTTTGTGAGCTCATCTAAAGTGAGGACTATTTATGCTTTGTAAAGCTTTTACAAATGAGATTTAAAAGGCTGTTAATATTTCTATGTTCTGTATCACTGTGTTGTATTTGTTTCTGTTTTTTTTTTTTTTTTTTTTTTTTTTGGTTTAGAAGATAACTGAGCCTTTAAATATCCTTTATAAATGTTTTACAAGGCATAACTAGTCCTCACTTTAGATAAGCTCACATAAATAGTTAACTGACCACTACTAAATGCTTTATAACTACCTGAATTTACTACATTTCTTGTGATCTTATGAATCACTGGCAACTCCTAAATAACTGGTTTGTAAATAATGCTATACTTCATTGAGGAATGATAAATTGATCATGAATAAAGTATGAAATTACACATTATAGATATGCTTTTAAGTCAAGAATAAAGCATTTATATCTGTATTTATAAACTGATTATTACTGTCTATTAATGCTTTATAAATTATGAATTATCTGTTTACTAATGCTTAATTAATGATTAATAGTCTGCTGTTATTATAAAGTGTTACCATTAACTAACCATTAACTATGACTTTTGCCTCAATTAACTCCTTATTTGATGCTTATTAATAGTTTACAAGGCAGTTGTTAAGTTTAGGCTATTGGGTAGGATTATGGATGTCATGCATGATATGTACTTTATAAGCACTAATAAACAGCCAATATGTTAAAAAATAGACATGCTAATAAGCAATTAGTTATTAGTGTGAACTGGACCCTGTACTAAAGTGTTACCAACCTTTTTATTTTATAAAAATTTAATATATTATTATTATTATTATTATTATTATTATTATTATTATTATTATAATTAAAGGCTTTATTCTTGTGATGACAAAGCTAAATGTATCAGCCATTACAGTCTTCATATTACATTTTCAGAAATTTATCTAATATGCAGATTTAATGCTCATGTAAAATTTCTTATTATGATCACTGTTAAAACAGATTGATTTGGTTCAGAAACTGCGATGCATTTTTTTTAAAGATTATTTTTCGAGTTTAAAAGAACATGCATTTACTTATCCTACTGTTACTCTATTGCAGCTTGTCACACTCAGTCATGTAGTGCAACATTCCTCATGTTTTCATTGTAAGAAACAGGACAAACATAAAAGTCAAAGAAGTTCCAGTGAGTGAAAATCTAGGCCATGTCAGTGCAAAAGAAGGGGGGCTTTGCTCTTGACCAGTGAGAATTAAATTGAGGGAGGATACCATCAATGAAAAATGTTGGTCAGTTGCACTGTTTTCTTGGCCTGATTAACTATGGAAAGTTGCCCTAGCTATCAACACATCTGAGACTCTTGAATCAGCAGCAGAAAAAAGGAAGAAATAGGTTACTTTCATGTCAGTTTTCTCAATTTATATATGTTCTGTAAAATGAAGTGTTATGTGCAGTACATGATGTATAATCATCATAGACACATACCACTATTGTTTCTCATTGGTCAGGATTTATATTTAGTTTGGAGGCATAGGTTTTTTTGTTAGTTTTTTTGCCAGTTTTTGTGATATTTCATTTGGGACATTTTACAGTCCTATACAATTTACTGTAGCAATAAACCTGTAAATCCCTGTTTCCAGGGGCATTCCAGGTGAACAGACAGGATAACAAGCATTTGTGGTAAGATGTGGTAAGTTTAACTGGCTTTACTCCAGATCTCACACATCCACAGCTGTTTGATTTTCACCCCAAGAGATAAAGCAAGTAGCCAGAAGCAGAAAAAGAGACTTACTCACTCAGCGGACAGCCATTACGCCAACAGTGCAGTCAATTGGGGTCTAAATGGGAGTTTCATTTACCAGCACTATTGACTTTGTGCTGATTGTAAAGCCATTTGTTAGAGCCTTTTTGCCTGGAGAACTGTGTTTTGCTGTGGTTGTCTGAGCCATTACACTGCATTAGCGAATAAGCTATTTTGTTTGAGTATAAAATTGTGTTGGAAATGTTCTTGCAGCCTGTCTGAAAGAAGAAATACATATTTTTCTGCTTGAAAAAAAGTTACAAAATAAAAAAATAATCCCTTTAATACACATTATAAATGATTGTACTGATTTTGTCAACATGTTTTTTTTATTATTATTATTTTTTTTTTTTTTTGTCATTTATATTATGCCAGAAATGCAGTACAGTATTGTTTAAGATCTGCTCTGCGAAGACATCAATCAGGAGCTGTGATATGGGTTTTATTTAGCAGCTACTCTGAGAAGTGTGCGATTTGACACCATGAACAGCAGCAGCGTCCGGTTGGGCTGCCTCAGGTGTCTATCCAAGTGTACACATGCACCGCAGAAGGAAGTAAAGGGAAGAGAAGGGTGTCGAGACAGGGGACTCTAATTAGTGAGTGTAGAGAGGCAGAGCAGAGAGGCTGAGGCCTGACAGCATGTATAGGCCCCCTTTTTTAATGGCCATCATTTGCCTGACAGCCAGTCAGACTCTTTCACTCTTGTTCTCTCTCACAATTTCAGGTGAAAATGAAATTTGATTTCTTCACAGTCATGCCCTGTTTTGTGGATTTCTGTGTTTTTGCCCTGTAATACTAAATGCAGTGCTGTGAAAGACAGCACACCCTGTTGAAATTTAATATTTTAATTTTAATTAATAATTTAATTTTAAAAAAAAATCATACCAAAGATTTTCATTTCAACTGTATTGACAGGTAAGGTTAATGCCAATTTTAAGTCAAAGTCCAGATCTTATTCCAGTTAAAATCCTTTGGCCTGTATGTGCATGAAAAGCAGGTTTTATACAGCTAAAATTCTGCACAGAGGAAATTAAGAATTTATCTTACTGTGTCAGTTATAGTATTATATTATGATATAGGCTAGATATTATTACATAAGTGGCAGTTATACTATTTTGCATTACACCATAAGACTAAATAAACAGATCTACTTTGACATAAAGCATCAGTTTTTTTTGTCCATTGTCAATTTGTCATTGTCAATCATTGCAGTTACAGATTCAGTCTAGTCAATCCAAAAACTTTGCAATTTGCTGAGTACATTTTCATTCCTCAGAAATCACTTGAATTCTCAGAGATTTTTTTTCTTCTTCAGTGACTTGTCACTATTCAGATTTATGCAATGCTGTCTTGTTTTTTCAATATGAGTGTTTTCTTGCTGGCATTGTATTACATCCATTCAATTGAGACAGACTCGCACATCTACAAAATTTCATTATGAATTACAGTTTACAAAAGTCTATTACTGCATCGTCAGCAAAACTGAACATTTGCTGAATGCCATCATTTCCCAAAATGATGCAGAGCTGGAAAGTCCCACCGTTAATATTTGATCCAGTTAGTTGTTCAGTGTTCTGGTGATAGTGTAGAATGAAACCCCTTGAAATCATTCAAAAGAGGTCAGAAAAATTGTTTCAGATTTGAGGCAATTTACTCTGCTTTTGCTTGCTCACTTCTTATGACTCCATATTTATTTGCATTATAAAGATTTTTATTTTTCTTCCCTGGGATTAGATTTACAGTGCTCTGCCCTATAGCGTAACCATTTCTCCAAAAAACATGTCTTATCTAGACATTCTGGGTTACTCTAATATCACTTTATAATGCTATGTGTTTGATATATGGAATAAAACACTTAAACTAGCCCTTTCTCAAAGGTTTTCCTTGAAGATGGATTGTAGGAAATGGAATTTGTTGAATATGACTCTGTATAAAGCACATTACAACTGAGTTTAGTTCATTCCTCCCTGAATGACTTGACATTTTGGCGCATCCACAATGTCATAAGTATTTCCCCCATCTCTGGTCTGGGTAGGATTTTATCCTTTAATAAACAATATGAATTTCCATTGCATTTCATCCATAAAATATACAGCACATGCTGTGTGTTGGAGACTTTGGAGACCAAGGAAGAAAACAACCTGGAGGGGTTCCAAAGCCATGCTGGTCATCAGAAAAGATGGTCATTTTTTTTATTTTCTTGTAAAAGCTCATTAATGCACCTGCAATTTTTTGAGAAGCCTTCATCTCACAGCCCACACAGTCTCAGTATTTTGCTTCAAACATATAATGGAGTACACTGTGTGTCCAAAAGCATCTGGACACATCCTTCTAATGAACAGATTTGGTCATTTCTGTGTGGACAAATAGTATTGCTACACCATATAAAGTTATTCTAGAAAATAGTTTTTCCAACTTTGTTGCAGCAGTTTGTAAGGCCCTTTCATAGGCCCTTTTTTATTCCATCATAAATCCTTGTGAAGAAAGCAAGGTCCAAATAAAAATGATTTAATGAGTCTGGTGTGGATGAACTCGACTGACCTGCACAAAGCCCAGATCAAAACCTAACTGGACACCTTCAAATACAATAATTAAAAGGGGGTGTCAGCATGCTTTTGGCCATGTAATGTATCATAAGTTATCACTGACGATCCATTTATGTTTTGTTTTTTTTTAACCTGCAAGCATGAAATGCTAAACTTTGTAAGGTTTGCCCTGAAAATTTGTTTAGTTGTTCTTCATCTCTACAAAAGCCTTTACTTTAAATAGCCAGGGAGCAGCTGTTTGTTTACCTGACCTGATTCTGATATGAACTTCAGATACTCTTCACATATTATATTGTACAGCTCCAGCCATGCACAGATATAAGCCATGTTTCCACTTTACACAACTGCACTCAAACGGATAACACAATTGCTTCAATTAGTATGAAATACACAGCATTTTCCAACCCAAACCAGGTTTTCCCTGAAGTTTCTTAAAATGAGAGCCATATATTTCCAGTGACAGTCGGGCAGATAGTCTGGCCAAGTAACACAAAAATAAGAGCTTAGTTTTTGGGGCCAATTACTGCAATGCAAATTGTTTTCTTTTTTTTACAATCTAAAATTATAATGGTATGGCCATAATTCATAGAAAAAAAGACCAATGTAGCAATTGCAGAACACTTCAGACATTTTGCTTTTATGAATTAAACACCATCTGGAGATTTGTTAAAATACTCAGTTGTCGGACACACTAGAATCCTTTTACTGCCTGATCTTGAATAGTTTCAGTTCATAGATTTCTACACATCTGTCTTTGTTCATTAAATTTGCATGTATACATGCAGTGATGTAAACAAACAGTAGTTCGAAAGCAGAGTTTGATCAAAGGTTCATGGAATCACAATGCACAGGAAAGGGTTGATAAAGGTCTAAACTAAACATATATATATATATATATATATATATATATATACAATTTGAAATACCAATTGCCTAATTTGTATGCGTTTTGTTATTTAACATGAAGTATTAGATAAATTTTCATCAGAAAAAGAATAATCTTTTTACAATGGCAATGTAAAATCAGCTTGATCGATGAATAGTTTATTGATTTTCTGTCACATTTCATTGCTATTCTTTCAGAATCACATTGACATGATTGTGGGTTATGTTAGGCAGGAAAGGAAACATCTACACTGCCCGAGTTGGTGTGTTCAATTAGATCTATATTGTTCTATATAAAATCCAGTTACATTTGGGCAAATAGAAGCTGAATCTGATATTGGTGGCAGAAATGAATGGGATTTGTAGATGAATGAATGTAAACTTGGAATCTAGAGTTGAGTTAACAAATTTCTGCTTTGATAAATCAGTACTTCAATAAAGAAAGCAAATGTGACAGCAGAAAAAAATTCAAAGTGAAAGTGAACATTCCCTAATCAATAATCCTAATGATAAGGTGAATAGCCTTAATAAATTCTCATCAGACTCAGAAAATATTGATTAAGTATGTAACCCTCGTTCCCTGAAGGAGGAAACAGAGACGTTACGTCAGCAGTGACTGATGAATTGGGATCTCGCTAGAGAGTTCAATCACCTTCCGGTGTTAAATAAACAAGCCAATAAATGTTGGCGTGCCAGCTTTTTTATCATCCACCTTGCCCGTATCGGGTATAGAAGGAAAACGCGTAAAGTTGCATATTTGGCTTTTCACTTCGAAGTGTCATTCCAAACAGAAGTGCCAAAAATAATCACTTCAAAGGGCCCTTTGAATGTTTTCATCGAGTTCACCTGATGGACACTTTGCTCCCAAGATACTTTGATCACAACCTCTCACTAGGGATCAATTGGCATAAATCTGCACAAGGTTCATCAGCGTAAATTAAACCAGCTGCACCTGCAAATATGCTTTATAAACAAAAAGCTGTGAAAAGGCTCTCCTCTCTGTAGATATATAAATGTCTTTCATTTACAAGTAATATTGTTTACTTGAAAATGTTAATTGCTGGCTCTATGTTATTGTTGTTGTAGGTAGTTATTGGTATAATACTGTGAATTAAAACCATAGTTTGTGATTTGTATATATATATATATATATATAATTTACTGTATGCATTGTAGGGATGATGACTTCTGAATGTAGAGATAGAGATAATAGAAAAAAGAATGTAACAATGGACAGAATGGAAGTTGAGGAGAGAGAGGAAGTGGATCAAGTTTTCAGTTTAACCACAATCCATCTAATCAGGCTGTTGGTATTCAGGTCTTCTTTCCAGCTGCAGGCCATCTATTACTGGAATATTGTAACATTTAACGGCCGAGCGGGTCTTGGCTATTGCTACAGGTGCATCATATCAACAGACTCCGGTTGAGCATCCAATCATTATTATTCTCAGTATCATAACACACTGAGGTGTTGCCACTATTACAGCCTACATATTAGTCACTATTCACAACTTTCAGTGTAATTTCTTATTATTATTGTTTTTATATTTATTATTAATAATAGTAATAATAATAATAATAATAATAATAATAATAATAATAACACAACATATTCAAAATATGTTTAAATGTGTCTGCGGATTTCACCCTCTGAAATTGTAACTAGCATGTGTGCACAGGAAATTACTTCCAAATGCCTACAGGGAAACAAGAGACAAAAGTTTTTTACAAAAC
Organism: Carassius auratus; assembly: GCF_003368295.1. Lineage (NCBI taxonomy): Eukaryota > Metazoa > Chordata > Actinopteri > Cypriniformes > Cyprinidae > Carassius > Carassius auratus. Next base: position 71,164 of record NW_020526298.1, on the reverse strand, counting down.
CAATAACAAAACAAACTCACAGATTGATATTATGCACAAAAACACTCATAAACTGCATCATATCCATTAACACAGTCAACAAACTGTTGCTGCTAAATTCTATTCTGGAAAAAGACAGTGTGAAATGGTTGTGCAACTGGGAATGAATCTGAACGTGCATTTATTTAAAGCTGTTATGATTAATATTAATTTAATATTTTTCACAATCTTTTAATGACTTGCCAGGCTGTTCAGAGAACAAGCTGCCCCCCCCCCCCCCCCACCAGAGTAACAGTGTCTGGATGTAACTATGATAATTTGATAACTGTCAGTCGTAGTAATAATTCCAGCTCTGATATGGAAATCAATCTTTGTTTGCCTTCAACCTTCCCTCCAAATATGTCACACATGGTTTGTCATTATTGTGACAGTGTATGCATATTTGTTCTAAGCTGTCTAAAATGATTGTTGATTTCTATTTTATGTGCATAGATGTGTGTGGAAATGAAAGTAGGGTGACCATATGACCTCTTTATTCTTTCTTTTTTTTCTTTTTCTTTTTTTCCTTGTTGACATGTTTCTCTATAGACCTCATACATTATACATATCTGCATTGCTTTGACGGTTCTCTATAGACCCCACTTTCTCACACTCCATGATTGGAGGACTGTGTACAATATTTGCATGCATTTGGTTAAAATATTCATCAGTGATTACCTTTGGTAAAAGTTTATTAACACAGATATTTTAGGCAATTTAGAAATCCTGGTCAGGACATGTTCAGTGAAACAGTGAACGTATAGTCACCCAAATAAAATAAAAATAAAAAAACCTGTGAAAACAGCTCTTAAAATAGATTGTCCATTTCCATCAATTAGCAATGTTGTAAATAGGTAATAATGTAATCAAGTCTGTTGTAAATAATCTCTTTTCTGCACACTCAATTCCCAATGCTCCAATTCATTCATGGCAGAGGTCAAAATAACAAGAAGGAATAAGTTGCTCATAACATGTTTTGAATGCATACATCATTAATTTGCACACAGAATGAACATCTTCAGAAGCACAAACCACCAGAGGCCATAAATGACTCATTATCACCTTTGTACTTGTTCAGAATAGCATCACATGGGACTCCAAGGTGTCCTGATCAGGGAGCTGAATGAGATCTAGGCGCTTTCTGGCATATGGAGCTAGCTGAAGATAAACACCTTCGGGTGTTTGTTCATCAGAAAGCACTCTCTCGCTCACAGCTGCATCACCCACTCTGCAGCTGCTTTAGCATGAAGGCCTCTTAGGATGTGTGGACGATCACAGACTCTGAGGGCCTTTTAGAAAGCACTTTGCTTGGATTCAGGTCTGGCTGCTGAGCCAGCAGCTCTCTCAGCTTAAAAAGATCCTTCGCTGGTGTTTCCAGAGGAAGCTGCTCCTGGGATGCTGTTGTGAGGCATTGAAAAGGAAGAAAGACGAGTCACTCTGTTCTGGGCTCAATTTGAAATGCTGCTGTTTGTTTATTTATTTATTGTCCCTCCCTGCTGTGATGGGCTGTTTGGGTTGAGTGTTAGGGCAGAAAATTGTCTTTGTGTTCCCACAGGTCTCTGTGAACTGCAAGCCTGCATCTGGTTGGACTTTAAAAATAATGTGAGAGAAATTAAAACAGATTGTCCATAATGAATCCGGAGTGTTACTATTACGGTTAGCGTACAATCAAAAAATTATAGTCTGGTTTTCCCTATAATAAGCAAAAATGCTGTAATTACAATCCTTTTTCTTCTGTAGAACATAAATTAATTTTGTCAAATAAAATGAAAGACAACAGGGTTCAAAAATAGGAGCACCAAGGCATTTTTCAAAAATTATCTTTTGTTTCCTCACAGAAGAAATTATTTAATTATTACAGTTTTTATTTTTGTGACAACTGTCCCTTTAAAGGGATAGAAGGGAAGGGGTCATCATTTACTCTCAAACAGTTGGTAGTTGCCATTGTGAATTTGTCAGACATGGAAATTGCATGGCATCTTAAGGCACTACACATTATTAAACCTCCTGCATTTAATAAAAGTAAGAATATCAGATTTGGTAATAGTGTTTCAGAAATATTAATATTTAACTTCACAGAGATTTATGAAAGAAGCTCAAGATAAAAGAATGTAATGTGATTGCATGCAGTATGGCTCATTAAAAAGGGGTCTGCAATATCCATTTAGTTTATATTTATATTATATTTGTTTGGTTGGAAACTTTTTACTTATTTAGCTTGAGGTATCAACTGTGAACTCACTGAGCTCAGTGGATTTCTGATGTTTCCTTTATTTACAATTTTTTTTTAAAGTTGACATCATGAAAAATCAGACTTTTCCAGTTTTTTAAGTAACTTTGTTTTGGTAAGCATTTCTCTGCAAACATCTGAAAAAACGAGCGCTTCTGATTTCGCTCCCCTAGTGACATTGCAAAGAGATCTAATTATAATATTACCGCCCCCTAATCTGTAAATTTCCACCCACAGCACCACCATTTGATCTTGCAAGTGACAACAGTCTACTAGATCTAACGCTATGGCAAAGGTTTGAGCAAAATATGCTAACTGTTCAACCTTTGGCTGCATAGATGGACACATAACATCATTTAGAGTCCCAGCCTCAGAGGAGACAAGCGAGCATTGGATTTATCAATTTATTTGCTGTATGTTGCTGCTGCCACACAGATCTAAAATAAACATGCAATTTATTACCAAGATGACCAACCAAAAACACACTCCTTTTGTGACATTTTGCGACGCTCTCGCTCTCTGATCAGTGAATGAATGTCTGTGCTCAGCCTCTCATTGCTCTGCTATACGGGAGCGCGCTCTCTACCGGCAGAAGTGCCTTAGGACCCATATAAGGAAATTCCGCTCCATTTAACGTCACACAGAGCCATACTTGAAAAAAACTTTCCGAAACTTGTGACAAACCGGAAGGAGTATTTTTGGAACAGAAATACTCCTTCAAACGTACAACTTAATTTTTGAAACTTTGTCCATGTTTAGCATGGGAATCCAACTCTTTAACAGTGTAAAAAACTCAGTATGCATGAAATAGCATTTCACCCCCCCTTTAAAAATAAAGGTGTTTGATGATGCCATAGAAGAAACGTTTTGTCTAAAGGGTTCCATAAAGAACCTTTAACATTTGAAGAACCTTTCTGTTCTCACAAAGGGTTCTTCGTGGTGAAACAAGGTTCTTCAGATCATAAAAAGGTTAGAAAGAGATGGTTCTTAAAAGAACCTTTGACTGAATGGTTCTTTGTGGAACCAAAAAAGGTTCTTCTGTGGCACCGCTTGAAAAACCTTTTGGAGCACCTTTATTTTTAAGAGTGTATGTTCCATTTTGAAGAAATGCAAAACAAAAACTACACTTTAATACATTTTGCGAGCCAGCCAAACAGCTGCTTTATAGGAGAAATGCCAAAGGCACAGATTGGTCATTTACTCCAAAGTTAGAAAATCTTATTAAAATGTAATCTATGCTGTCCATTAAGTACATACCTGCCTGTCTCAATGACTGACTCACAGCCATCAGACAAATTGATTCTTTCTCATGTGGAGGAGTGTGTCAGTCGGAAGCAGGCTGACAGCAGGCCTCTCTCTTTTGGCAGTTTGGTGGGTCTGCCATTTCCCAGACTGGGCCTGTCAACCTGAGCCACCCACACAAAATTCACTTAATTGCTTTATCACAGCTCTTGTCTGGGGTCAGAAATGGAGTTTTCCCAAGCCAAGAGAAGGAATTATTAAACGGAGAGAACATAGAGAAAAAAAATTCAATTTGTGCCAGCGCATGTCAGATGCGTTTACCCTCTTTTCGACAATTTATTTTTGCCCATTTAAGCGGAGAACTTTTAACAGCAAGCTGAAGAGAGAAAATGCTTTTACTAGGTTTCATGGTATATTTGCGGTCTTTATTAAATGCTCTTTAAGGGGCCATTTCACCAAAATGGTTTGAATTTTTTTAGCAATTCAGTTGAGTTGTGTCATTGGCTCATTCATTCATCCATTTCATTTAAACACTCTGATTCATTCAGGAATGCAACAAATGGTTGTTTTTATTAGTGAGTCAGTGAATCGTCTGCTGTCATTTATTATTCAGGGACAAAACAGTACTATAAATGGCTACATATATTTAGTACATTAAACATGTTCAAGTACTTCAAAAGTTCATTGTAGTGAGTTCTGGAGTATCAGGGCTAATTTAAACTTGATAAATTTTCCAACTAAAAAATGGAAAAATCCCGGAATCATTATTTTCCACTATATACTATATGCAATTTATTCAGTTCTTACCTTTCTGCCAAAGAGTATTTATCAAAGCAGCTGAAAGCAATCCCCAAGAGAGATTATTAATTGCTGTAAGATAACCAAAATCCCCACTGAGGAGAAGGTGTGACTTTTTAAACGAGACAGACTTGTTTACAGCCCAGGTAATTAAGTGATTATTATCTCAAAGATATGTTTTACCAGCCTTATTGGATTTGCACATGGTTTAGGGAGTATTGACCAGTTCTGTGGTAAAATGTCATGTTAGTTCTAATTAAAAAGAGCCTAGTAGATGTTAGGGAAGAACTCCTCATTAGTAATACTCTCTTGCCTAATCAGAGATGTGTCAGTGGCTCTCAGGGTCTGGTGATGGTCCATACAAAGAAGAGTCCTGAGGCTAGAAGCGATTCATTTGGCAGCTTTGCCGATCCTCTGAGCTACACTGATCTGTTAGAGGCTCTGTTTGTGATACATAGCATGAATATGGTTCCATGCTTGTAATATACTGCAGTTATTTCCTAATATACAGTATATACATTTATATGGACAGAATTACATGTGAAGACCTCCTGTCAGATTCTGAACACTTTATGACTTTTCCATGGCATGTTTACCAAAAGTCAATGCAGATTAATTCAACAGGTCTTACTGTACATTAGTTTATCAGATTCTGTACATTGCTTTAATTTTACGAGATTTATCCCACCAGTGATGATGAATCAGCTTAATGAAAAGTCTATGACATGCTTTGGTTAAAATTTCTCAATAGAAGTGTCAAAATACTCTTTTTACTATACTTGTTTACACTTTGCGAAACATGCTAACTGCCGCTTTATTAGGAATGTGATTTCAAAAGATTCATGAAAAAAAAATCTACTTCTCTAGATAAAGCTGTATCACAAATGATTTGTGTGAACATAAACATATTTAGGTAGATCACAAGGTGCATTCCCTTCAAAAGCTAAAGTAATTCACTGCATCTTCATCGCCTCAGATGTCGTGAGTAAATGAGGACTGTTCACTATTATATCCAACAACAGAACACCTCTATCGCTTAGGAGAGATTCTTGTTTACTCCTGCTCCAGTGCCAAAACAATAGCTGACTGATGACAGCTCACTGAGGGCGGGTCTAAGGTAAAACAACATTGTCAATCAACTATCGTGGGAGGGGCCTTGGTCTGTGTGATGTCACACAGACAAGATGAGAACGGTTTGATTTGAAAAAGGATATATTATTTTTAGAGATTAAATGAAACCACTGGGTGTATTTTTACCATTATATGGTGGACTTGTACACACACTGCCAACACACATTTATGTTCAAACAACATGTAAAAGTGAATTTTGCATCCGATGACGCCTTAAAAGAAATTACTACTTTTATTCAGCGAGAAAGCTTTTTTTTTTTTTTTATGTAATAAAACATATGAAGACCTTTCTATCTGATTGTGAGTATTTATTTACCATTTTTTGACGTATTTTGTTTTTAGCAGTAAATTCTAAATTCATCTAACAGCTTTCATTTTCTGTTCAGTCTTCTGATAAACAGTCCTGAAAGTTTGTGAGTCATAACTGACCAAGGACAGCACTGACTTTCCCCTGGTGTTTCCATGGTTACAAATGAAATTCTCTATAAATCTGAACCTCCAACCATCTCACAACTTATATTGTGCGTTCCTTGACTTGCAACAATCATTTATGCCTTATGAACAAATGAACAAATTAATCATAGGTATTATATCAAACTATTTCTCCATATATCCCTGTATTTCTCAGAGAAGAAATGTTCCCCACTTATTCCTCTCTGCACAGCAGAAAGTGTTTTCTGACGAAGGTCTGTAATAAAAACTGCCCTGCATCCACTTAGCGAGGTTAATATCCACACACTGCAGCATAACCTCAGTGTTTGTATTAGGACAGTCTCTCCCTCTGCTGCAAACATAGCTCATATGGAGCTCTGCTATAGAAAGAACCAGGAAATGATGAGATTGGATTTGGCTAGAGCTCAAACGAAGTCCCATCTAAATCCTCAAGGCCCTGCTGTAGTCTCCTCTGAGTAAGCTGATGTTGGCAGTCTACCAGTCGCCAAAGGAGGGTCCTTCATACATGTACAGTTCCAGTGACAGATGGTGTTGGTGTTGCTTGTTTTTTTTTTCAATGCCTGGGATGACTCTACTAATTATAAAGAGAAAACGGAAAACAATTATTTACAACTGACTTTAATCAAATCCAAGAGTTGAAGGGAAAAAAGAAGCTTAAATGGAATTTCACTGGATATTTGTGCGTTAATTTGTTCATGTGATGACTGGTTTATTTACTCTTGATTAGGTTGGCAGAAAGTTGATTAGGTTTATTTTTTTAGATAGATATGATACACTTGAATAATTGAGAGTAAAATGCCCTGTTTAGCCTAAGGTTTGGTCTAAAGGACCCCCATGAAAAATTCAGGATTCCCGTTAAGCAGTAAATTGTTTTATATTGGGTGGGAATAGATCTGTTGAAGTGTGTGTGTAGTGCTCACACACAGATTAATGTGTGAAGTATACCTGAAATAACATTACAGAAAAAGATCATTATTGCCCCCTGATCTGTAGCCCCCCCCCCCCCCCCCCCCCCCCAACACTCTATTTACAAACTTATCCATCCATATTGAGTTTTTTTTTTTCTCTTGCACTGCTGGACGTAAAGGTGTTGATTAGCCCTATTGTGCCCTATTAGAAAAAAAAATGCAGCTCTTACTATTTACCAGTATTGTCATTGCAGCACAAAAAGCATGTGTGTCTGAAATGTCTTTATTTCTGTTATTTTACCTATTTTTGTTTTGTTGGTATTTTTCCAACCTTCTACCTGTGAAAGTGCACCGGAACAGCGGTAAAACCTGTGACTTCCCAACCGTGAACTCGATCCAGTTCCGAGCTCTGACGTCACATAGCCCGCGAAATAACAATGGCAGTCCCTATGGATAATATTTCATATGGATGCGGTGTTTACGCAAGTGGTACATGGTGAGAAATATACTTACGTTGTAATAAATTAAATAATCTAGCTACAGTTCCTTGCGCTCAGGCAGTTTGGTGTGACTTACCCTGGAATGCTACAAAGTCGTGAATCGTAGTTTGAAGTCATGATTTACCGGCTCAAAAACATGCCTGGAACGCAGCATGAAGCTAACATCAGTGCGCTCAACATTGACACTTTAATCTTTGAGCTCATATTCCAGGTGGTAGACTAAGCATTAGGATTTGTGTTTACTTACCTAATAAGCTCTTTTGGAGTCAAGCAAAATGTTACCGGGCACAATCATACACTAGACTCAATTATATCGCATGGAAATTAACTTACTGATACAGATATCGTACATCAAAGTGATGATGTTACTGACCATTTCCTTGTATCGTGCATGCTGCGTATCACCGATATTAACTATATGACTCAGCATTACCATCTGGGGAGAATTGTTCCAGCCACCAAAGAGAGATTCGCAAATATACTGCCTGATTTATCTCTACTGCTCTGTGTACCCATAAATACACATGGACTAGAAGAAATGAATAGCAACGGACACTATCTTCTCCAATACTTTAGAAGCTGTTACCCCCATCAAATTAAAAAAAGGTTAGACTAAAACTTACTGTGCCATGGTACAACAGAAATACCCACTCTATCGAGAAAGGAACTCATAGTCTTGAGCACAAATGGAGAAGAACAAACTTGGAATTGCATGGAAAAACGGTATGTCCAGCTATAGACAGGCTCTAAAAACTGCCAGGGCCGCGCATATCGACAGACTCATAGAAAATAACCAAAACAATCCAAGGTTTTATTTAGCACAGTGGCTAAATTAACAAATAACCTGTTGTCACCCAATCGAAATATTCCCTCACAGTTTAATAATAATTACTTTCTGAATTTCTTCACTGATAAAATAGATAACATCAGAAATATAGTAACAAATGTACTAGATTCTACTGGGTTTATTACTGCAGCTTCAATCACAGCACCTAAAGATAAACTGCAGTGCTTTACAACTATAAGACAGGAAGAGCTAAATAAACTTATCACTGCATCTGAACCAACAACATGTTTATTAGATACTGTACCCACTAAATTACTGAAAGAGTTGTTACCTGTAGCAGAAGAACCGCTTATCAGTATTATTAACTCGTCGTTATCTTTAGGTCACATCCCAAAACCATTCAAGCTGGCGGTTATTAAGCCTCTTATTAAAAAACCACGACTAGATCCTAGTGAACTGGCAAATTACAGACCCATTTAAAATCTCCCATTTATGTCTAAAATTGTACTCAATTGTGCTCCTTCCTGAAAAAAAAAATAATAATATCTTTATGAAGAACTTCAGTCAGGTTTCAATCCCCACCATAGCACAAAAACTGCACTTGCTAAAATTACAAATTACTTGCTTCCAGTGTCACTGTCCTAGGTCCCCTGATGTTTTCAATATACATGTTTCCCCTTGGTAATATTATTAGAAAATGAAGGGATTAGTTTCCACTGTTATGGTGATGATACACAACTATATATATATTATCGAGACAAGATAAAACTTCTAAATTATCTAAGCTAGCAGAGTTTGTTAAAAATGTAAAAGATTGGATGAAAAATAATTTTCTCCTATTAAAATCACGAGATATTACTTATTGGACCAAAAAACAGTACACACAATCTCATGGATTACAATTCGCAACTAGATGGATATACTGTTACTTCCTCTACAGTCAAAAATCTTGGTTTTATATTAGACAGCAACTTGTCTTTTGAAAATTATATAACCCATGAAAAAAAAAAAAAGCTAGTTCATGCATTTATGACTTCTAGACTGGACTATTGTAAAGGGCTGCTAGGGGGTTGTCCTATCTTCAATAAACAAGCTACAGATAGTCCAAAATGCAGTGGCTAGAGTCCTTACCAGGTCAAGAAAATATTATCATATTACCCCAATTCTTTGCACTGGCTGCCTATTAAGTTCCGTATCAGTTACAAAATATTATTACTTACCTATAAGGACATTAATGGTTTAGCTCCTCCATATGTAACTACTCTTCTACCATGCTACAATTCATCGCACTCTCTAAAGTCACAAAACTCTGGACGTTTGGTAGTACCTAGGATAGCAAAGTCCACTATAGGAGGTAGAGCTTTCTCACATTTGGCTCCAAAACTCTAGAATAGCCTTACTGATAACGTTAAGGTTCAGAAACACTCTCTCTGTTTAAATCTTGATTAAAGACACATGTCTTTGGCCAAGCATTCAAATAATGCATCTCATAATCTTGTACTGCAGTTACATCTTATCAATTGTACATTATTATTTTTAGCTTTGGTTAAACAAATTAATTTTACTTGGTTGGAACAGCGGCTATGCTAATTATGTCTCTATTTGTTTCTCTGTTTTGCCACGGGATTGACATCCCACATGGTACAAGCTTCAGTCTTGATCCAGAACAACTGAGAAGAGATGATGCCAACCCCTCAAAGGACCTCAGTTGATGCCAATCCTGAAACAACATACAGAACTACCAAATTTTGCTATAAGTTTGATTGCATCATAATTGCTGTTAATAGTGTTCGTCGTCTGTTTGATTACGTGTTTGATTGATTTTTCTGTACATTTCTACCTTATGTACATAAATTGAGTAACCACTGATAAGCTACTACTAAATATTATCGAAATATACATTTTCTGTAATGATTTGTATCGTAAAAAGCATTATACAAATAAAAATGTATTGAATTGAATCTGTTTTGTCATTATTTGTTACAGCATCTTATTTATAATCTTACCTTATCAGTTAAGAATTTGGAATAGAGTTAGAACCGTAAAAAAATCAAGATACAACACTTGATATGACTTCTATTTCAAATTTAAAATGCTTTTCTTTTTTTTTACCTTTGCTCATCAAAAAAACCTTTTAAAAAGAATCACAGTTTTCACAAAAATATTAAGCAGCACAACTGATTTCAAAATTTGTAATAACAAATGTTTCTTGAGCTCTGATTGAGCCTATTCGAATCATGTGGAGCTGAACACTGAAATAATGGCTGCTGAAAATTCAGCATCACAGGAATAAATTACATCTTAAAATATAAAAATATCAATAACATAAAAAATATTTTGAACTGGACTTTAAGCATTATCGTTCAACAATCGCCTATAGTACCTTATAGTAGCAAGCATCACATCAGGAGCGCACCTATGATGCATTGCTATCCTGCCACGCAGTAGATTTTTGGATGGAGCTCAGAAATCTGAAGTTGAAAGAAGAAAAACCATTCGTGACTGAACTCACATGTTTTGCAGTTAGATATTTTCTTGCCGACATCCAAAAGTGCTTTGGCCTTTCTCCTCTCTTTCATTTCTCTCTCTTTTTCTCTGTCGCTTTTGATCACTGCAGCCCCATTCTTGACGGTTCCTTGGCCCCATTGATTTTGGCTATGTCCGGAACAGAGGATGGCAGGGAGCAGAGGAGCTCATCTGCACCCGGTCTGCTCTTTAATTAGAGATACTCTCAGCCAGTGTTCTTCGGCCTGATGCAACAGGATTTCAGTCTAAGGTTTTGCTAAGGAAGCAGAAAAGCTAATTGCTGTCATGCTCTTACTGTCGGAATTGCCGGCATGAGAAGTGGGGAAAGAGAAGCCCAATTCATCTCTTTTACATATGACAGTCACAAGACAGGGAAAAATGAGGAGAACAAATGCTAAGAGGTTTGCAGGGCATGATGGATTTTAGAACTCCTACCTGAAGGAACCTCAGAATCCAGTGGTGTAATGTAACGAAGTAAACTGTAACTTCCTTACAGTACTTAAGAATTTTTGGGAGTATCTGCATTTTGCTTAAGTTTTTATATTTCAGCTAACTTTTACTTTTACTCCACTACATTTCCTAATTAAAATGTATACTTTTACTCTGATACATTTCCGTAAGTATACATACAGTAAGTATATTCTCTACTTACAACAAAATAGTCAGAAGAACATAGACTGCAGGAAAGCAGGTTAGACGAATCAGTGGTCTGGCGTTTGCAAGTTATATGTTTTATGATTCTGAGTGATGGATCGGTGTTTAGTTACTTATTGAATGAATCAGATTTTTGAACGAATCGGTTGAATAAATGATTCGGTGATTCACTCATTAACACAGTCAGATGCTTTGTTCTGAATGAATCAGCGTTTCTAATTAAAAAAAATACTTAAGTACTTAAGTACAATAAATATCATATACTTTAAGCATGCTCAAGTAATATTCAACTTCAACTTCTACCAAAGTCATTTTCTGGTGAGATATCTGTACAATTACTTGAGTATGAATTCAGGTATTTTATACACCACTGTCAGAATCCAAAGGAACACTAAGTGATCTAAAATATTAAATGTAGAGAAAACAAATGTTATACTTAATCTTTTGCTTGGGTATTGTTGTAATTACTCAGAATACTGCTTGAAATGACACTATGTACTGAAATACTTCATTCAGACTAACATTGTTTCAAGTTCTGTGCAGCTATAGCTCACATAAAAGCGAGTGAATGAGACACGGATGAGACACCACTTCACTAAGGCATAAGTGCTTTCTCTAATTTTACTCTGTGGTTAGTCCCCTGTGCATGTCGTCTCTTCAACTCTGACTGTTGAGCCTATCCAGTAATTACAGTTTTAATTGAAACAATTACCTTGAGTCAGTAAAAGAGACCTCTAAACCTTGAGGGTCCTCTCTTCACCAATCAGAATAACAGCCACCAAGACTCAGAGAACAAACAAAGACGTGGATTTCACAACCCCATAGTATCAGCAGTATTAACAGCTTTCTGGACATTAGATTTAAGCCTAAAAGCTCAAGTGAGTTTGATCATGTTGCCAGGACTAAAGATCCTTCAGTATTCAGACAATCAGAAAGATACTCCAGTGCTGACAACTCTTGCACTGGCATGCACAAAGTCCACAGAAATTCATAAATATGTGGCGTGATCTCATTACACATTAGTAATCATTACAAACATACAATGTTGATGTACTGACAGAATCTAAATGTAAACATTTTACATTTAATAATTTTTAAGGTGTACAATTGTTTATGGATCCATTTAGGTTGATTTTACAGTGTGTGTGGTCAAATTAGCAAAATGTCATGGGCAAAGAAGTTTCATTTTCTGTTTTCCATAGTGTATCAATATATGAAACACTGTTCACACAAAAGTCACTTTCAAACCAAGCATTTTTGTGTTGGTCAGCTTGGTGAGTTTGCACAACCAACATTAACACAAGTAAAGTATGTGTTGTTATTTATTTTTTTTGCTCTCACATGAAATTCCCCACCGTGCTGATACTTATTAAAATAACTATCTAGTTAATACGAATTAAATAAAGCTATACATAGGTAAATACTTTTGATGTTGATGCTGTCATTATGTTCATATTCCATGTTTGAGTCTAGTTGTGGAAAAAAGTCAACTGCAGGCAATACTTTTGAAAATGTTTTCATGAAGGGCAGAATAATCACAACATCATGCTGCTGCTCTTTGCTCAAAGTTCTGCTTAATTTTTTTTTTTTTTGCGTTATGCTGGACGGCTTTTATTGAAAATGAATGATTTCTGGTTGTTCACTGCAAATCATTGTCAGTTTGAGCTGCCTGTTACATTGAAGAGATAGCTTTTATTGCTGTTTGCTTTGTTGCATTGTTCTTGGTTAGTACACCGTGTTAGAGTAAAAGCGTGAGGATGAGGATGGCACAGTGAACAGACTCTGTTTCCCTCATGGAATCAAGCTGTGAGTAATAATCCGAAGTGGAGGATTAGTGAGCGGATTCCGTTCACCCATTTAAGTAACAACAAACAAAGACTGCAAACAATGAAAGATTGGCCTAGTATACAATAAAGCCACTTTCAGTGCTAATTGGAAATAAACTGATCAAACAAGCTCATAAATATATCAAAAATGATATTCTTCAGCTGGAACTGAAGAACTGTAATACTGACATTGATAAAGATGCAATTTATGTTACCCAGAAGCACTTTGAACTACATTGGAGTCTAAATAGTACATGCTTGAATGTTATAGGTGTCGCTTTATAAATTACGGCCTGTTATTAGTCTTTCTCCTGTTCAGTGGAACGGAAAGGAGCACTGAGAGGTAAATTGTTACATAAAGTTACAACGAAAAGAATCAAACTCTGATGTAGCTTGCAGTGCGACTAATTACTGTAGGACAAATCCTGAACCCAGAATAATAGGGTATCAGGGCTGGCGCCTGATGCTCCGTAAAGTGGAGGTGTTGGAGTGTTTTACCCCCTTGAGATTCTTGTAAATATAGCAGTTTATGTCAGTATTGCATTGTAAAAAATCGTTCAGCATAGGCTGCAGATTATGTCTTTCAAACGTTTATCTTGAAGTAATTTGTAGCAGATAAATCAGGGCTTAGTAACATATGTCTACCCTGACACTACAGCCCAATCCGAACAGATTTTGTTTGAACATCATGCTAAGAGCAGGTCCAGCAGGCATTAATGCTGATGGTTGTACATTCTGTCCTTGCTGGTGATTCACTAGCTGTTTTCTAGCTGCTGGTATCATGGGGAGGAAATCAGAGCTGACAACGCTTGATGTTGTGAACAGAGGAACTAAATAAAGTGCAGGGTGTCCATTCATTCTGTTCCTGCCAGTGGCACTTCAGCATGTCTTTTCACAGTAATGCTGGCACAGACAGAGTTATCACACCCAATGTCTCCTTTTGACTCTTAAGCATACAGATATTACTCTTGTAAGATTGCTTACAGAATTTAAATTCATTATCCTATTAATGTTGCAGTAGCTCAGACGATTGATTATAAAAGATAATTATGTTAGATTGATGATATTTATGTGGCAGGAATGAGGAAGTACTCCCATTTGAGTTATTCAGGTTGTACCAACTAACAGAAAAGACTGACATTGATGCAACATTTCCTCTGTGAGTAGCCCGTTACAAATCATTTTCCCCCCTCGATGTGACATAGCCTACCTTTTGGGAGATCATCCTAGTGTCATATGATATATGTCAATTTATTTATTTACATCTTGAGGATTTACAGTTTTTGTTTGGTTTATTTATTTATTTTTAGTTATTTATTTATATTAATTTCCACAAAACACAGAACAAAATTAATAATTCTTCAACACTACCATAAAAAAAGAAAGTTTGGGGTCAATAAGATTTGTTCAGCAAGGATACATTAATTTGAATAAAAGTGACTGTAAAGATATTTATAATGTTAAAAAAATATATTTCTATGTCAAACAAAGGCTGTCCTTTTGAAGTTCTTGTTCATTTGTAATGTTGTGGTCATCGTAGTGAGGAAATGCTACCAAAACATTTTAAGAGGTCAAATTTGTTGGCTGCTTATGTCATTGAGGAAAAGTAACCATTATAGAATTGACTGCTATTCCTTTTGAGGCACAAATGACTACTATCTCTTTCTTTGTAATGTACTGTAATGGTTTCTTTTCTGAAATGACACAGCATCAATGACTTTTGCAGCCAACAAATGCAACCTCTGGAAGGCACAGCCTTACAAATGAGATACAGCAAATAGCCAACGGGACTGAAGTAAATGAGGAACTAAACAAGACACAGGTGAGTAACTTAGGGGACAATAAAAACACAGGAAAAGTGAATGCTGACAAAAACACCAGCACCATTATCATAATAAACAACATTAAAGGGATACTCCACCCCAAAATAAAAATGTTGTCATTAACCACTCACCCCCATGTCGTGGCAAACGTGTAAAAGCTTTATCGTGGATCTTGGATCACAACAGGCACGTGCACAGGTAGGGCTCAACCTGTGCAGAACACATGCCCTTTTTGCCCTTACACTCCGAAGTGCCCTTTTTTGGTGGTGTTTTTTTTTTTTTTTTTTTTTTTTTTTTTTTTTTATCAATGCTATTGGTCACCCTTTACGTCTGTCTGTCTGTTTTACAAATATTTCGCAAATGAAAGTTCTTAAAACGAGCTTGTGTAAATCTTATTCGATCCTCAAGCGGTCAGTAAGCTGATAACTCCGCCCCCTCTATATTCATTGAATCAACTGAAGTTCCACAGCAGCCGCACAGTAGACAACAGCTGAGCTGAAAAAAGTTTTGCGAAGGGTAAATAAATATCTTGTTGTTTGAGTAAGTACTACTAAACACTATGTCTATAAAGGCTCATATTTTATTTATTTGATGTCTGACTGACTCACTGACTCAGACATGTGGGACGTCGCCTGAGAGAGAGGGCTAGAATTTGCCATCTAGTCATAGCCAATACATAGCCAACACAAATAGCCTGTGCATACAGTAGCATTTCATCTTTTATAAAATGCGATTTTGGCCAAATGCATTTTACCACAGGAAAAACTGAGCGCTCCGTCTATATAGCTACAAAAACTAGTTTGTAACCTGTAGATGAAAATGTAATGTGATGCCGTTTTAATGACGGACAAAAAAAAAAAAATCACATTTGCACACATTCGCTGGTCAAAAACTATATATTGATAAGTAATACAACAACATATAATTTGTTTTTACCATCGGAAAATCATAATAACAGGTGCGCCCCCGCGCTGTTTCGTACTGGAACTTACACAAAGCGCAAGTGATCCTCTTCACCTGATACACTTTTATTAACATTTAGGCTAATCATGTTATGGTATACTCTCCGCTCATCCTCACATGTATAAAATGTAGTTAAACATGATGTTACTACAGTAATGTAGTAGTAACTAAAAAAAAATACAGAAGATCACTGTGAAATCTTTTGGCTATATTTTATCATGCAGAATGTAATTCGTGATTCATTCCAAGGCTTCATTTATTTGATCCAAAATACAACAAAACCGTAATATTGTGTAATATTTTTACAATCTTAAATAACTGTTTTCTATTTGAATATATTTTAAAATGTAATTTATTTTTGTGATCAAAATCTTTCCTATTAAATTTGACCTCTTAAAATGTTTCGGTAGCATTTCCTTACTACGATAGTCCCATAGACTGCCCATTATGTTACATTGTCAAGGTCCAGAAAAGTATGAAAGACGTCGGCAGAATAGTCAACTATTACTGGTTCAACTGTAACATTATGAAGTGACGAGAATACTGTTTGTATGTGAAGAAAACAAAAATAAAAACTTTATTCAACAATTCCTTTGTCAACAGTCTCCTCTGTGTCTCTCCACATCACGAAAACTGCCTATGCTCTTCTGTATAAAAAAAATAAAAATAAATAAAAGAATAATGGTATCATGGTTTCCACAAAATCGTTAAAGCAGCAGCTATTTGCACTAAGTGTAAATAGCAATGGAGGCTATTTACAGTAATTGAAATAGCATATTTTCTTAGTGATGGACTGTTTGCACTGCAATTTACATAACAATGGATTCTATTTACACTAAGTGAATATAGCAGTATTTTTATCAATATGCTCAAATAGCTATAGATTCAATTTACACTATGTAAAAATAGCAGGAATTTATGTTGTTTATAGTACTACATATTGGAAATTGTGGCAATTATGTCAGTATTGTAGTACATTATAAAACAGTATGCAATAATAATGTATTAAGCGTAAACAATGATGTTAATTCAAATTATTAAATGGATGCCACCTTATTGGAATAATAAAACCTTTCCTACACCTACCCTAATCATACCCAATACATTATTTGATACTTTTTTGATTATTTCCTCCATTTATATTGAAAATAAATGCCTTTCAGATGTGGTTTGAGAGTCGATCACATAAAAAAGACTATGGTATGCACTTTAAAGGGGTCATCATATATAGCAGTATTTATAGGGTACATATTAGGAACTAGCACATCAAAAAAAAAACACTTCTGTAGATGAAGCTGGATCATGATTGATGTGTGTACATTTAAGCACATTTAGGCAGATTGAGGATCGGTGCATTCCTTTCAAAAATGAAAGTAACGTTAATCCTCTGCCTCTTCAGATGCTCAGGTGTCGGCAGTAAAAGACGGCTGCTATATTCTTTCTTGAATTCAGCAACAGAACACCCCAGTCACTTTGGA
The DNA here is from genome assembly GCF_003368295.1 of Carassius auratus. Taxonomy (NCBI): domain Eukaryota; kingdom Metazoa; phylum Chordata; class Actinopteri; order Cypriniformes; family Cyprinidae; genus Carassius; species Carassius auratus. The sequence continues at coordinate 53,827 of NW_020526298.1, read as the reverse complement.
GACATTCTTGTCTTCTCCTGCACTGGATTCGGCACAATGGCGGACTAATGACAGCTCTCTCAGGTAAGATGGACTTGTCAGTCAACTACCATGGGAGGGGCCAGTGCAGAACTATGTAATTCTGATAGGAATCTCAGAACAGCCTGATTTGAGAAAGGGGATTTTAAAATAGGGATTAAAAAAAAAGACCCTGGGTGGATTTTTTATCATTATAGGGTGAACGTGTACACAAACTTCCAACACACATTTATGTTCAAACAACAACAAACATTAATTTTGCATCCGAGGACCTCTTTAACATATAGGCCATTGGAGCTGAGGTCTGATGGTCATTTTTTGTAGTGTTGACCACCCCAATCACACATTGCTGGGCGGAGTTAGTGTAAATACATTGAAATAACATTGAAACATTGAAAAACATTGATAAACATAACAAAAATAGAACGGTAGAACAGTAGTGGTGTAGTCTGTATTAGCCCTCTTAAGTGCTGATTTTCACTACAACATGATTGCATGTGCATTGCATTAAGAATCTCACTGTATTTGTAACTGCTGACTGATGATGCTGAAGATTCTGAGGGCAAGCTGTGGCACACAGAGAGTTTTTACAGTGGATGATCAGTCTGCTGAATAAAGCTTCTTGTCTGAGCTTCCTAATCCATAACCAGTGTTCATACGGTTTCTTTTCTGTGCTGTTCTTTTGTGCTGTATTGCTTTATGCATTTTAGATATGGCAAGTAAAAAAAGTAAATCCTTTTTTTTTCCACAGACTTCAAGTGGTTTTCAACTAGGCCTTGCAAGCGATCCAGCTTTTTAATTACAAAAAAACAGTTTTTACTATGATTACATGAAAGCAAAAACAAAAAAAGTCTGTTAAAATACTTTCTTATATACCAGTCTAGTATGCAGAAGCAGATTTAGTGTAAGCAAGCCATTTGTGGGTTGATTTCCCAGCGAGTGTATACTCTGACTGACTTGCTGTCTAAACATTGCTCTTCTTGTTTCTGCAGCTAAACACAGCAACAGTGATTCAGCCAATGACGAGTTTGGAGAAGAACAAGCTCCTTTTTGACCAATGGCTGATAAAAAAAAAAAAAAAGAAACCTGTCTGATTTTTGCATTTCCATTTGGTGAAGCCCATGGTACAGTACACTTCACCTTTAGGTTATTTCACCAGCTACTCAAGTGTGTGATTACTATCTGTGTTTCTTCTGGGCTTTTTTCTTTTGCCAGTTAACGCATGTAAAAGCTCCATCCTTAACAATCACTTATGTGTTACATATAAAACCTTTTAGGCCATGGCTCTTGTATTTAATTCATTTGTAGTGTTCAAGAACTAGACATGATTTATTTATTTAGAAGCTCCATAATATAGTATATATTCTGCTTATCATACTATATCGGAGTGGAACTTAAAATATATTAGAAGTGACATTTTTAGTCATAATTCTTCTATAATTAGCCATAATAATTAATTTAGTCATTTAACCACAATTCAGCCATAATTCTGCTTGTAATGGGAAAGTAATGGCATAGTGGTTAGAGAGTTTGACTCCTAACCCTAGGGTTGTGGGTTTGAATCTCGGGCTGGCCATACCATGACCTAGGTACCCTTGAGCAAGGCATTGAACCCCCAACTGCTCCCCAGGCGCCGCAGCAAAAGTGGCTGCCCACTGCTCAGGGTATGTGTTCACAGTGTGTGTGTGTGTGTTCACTGATCTGTGTGTGTGCACTCTGGATGGGTTAAATGCAGAGCACGAATTCTGAGTATGGGTCACCATACTTGGCTGAATGTCACTTCACATAATAATGCTATTATATTATATTTTATCATATTATATTATAATGCTGTATATGATGAACCTCAGAAGTCAATTTCTGGATGCTCTGTGAATTCTTGTTCTCCAGGAACAGATACTGCCTCTGATGACAATATCAGTTCTCTGAAAAGGTGTCGTTTCCTTGTGAGAAAATGAGCGTTGTGTTGTTTTATGTACCCTGACAACTTGAATGCTTTCGATGTTGTGCCACCCGCATTGTTCTCTGTCTCCCCTGACCTTCAGCCGGGCAGAAAAGGGTGTGCTTGAGGGTTCACGAGCAACGGCCAACAACCGAGACAGCCCTGGTATTGTACCTGCTCATAGAGCCGTGAAATCGCTTTGCCACTTCTTTTACCTTGTCTACTCCTCTGTCTTTTCTTCATTTCTCCCTCCCGCCTCCCTCAATTTCTCTTCTTTTCTCATATCTTGTTTTCTAAATTCTACCAAGCTGACATCCCAGAACTAAAAAGGGCTAGTTTGCAGAAAGCGTGTTTTCTCTCTCTTTCTCTCTCTCTCTCTCTCTCTTTCTCTCCTGGTGTCCCTTTATCTCTCTCCTCTCTGTCTGTCTGTGTCGTTCTCCTTTATTCTCCACATCCACTCTTTTTTCTTGTTTTCCTTCGAGCTATAGAAAGTCAGCCTCCAAACTTCGTGTTTTGTTCTGCTGTGTTATTTTTGCTTCAGTATCTCAGCTGGGAGAATCACCCCTGCCGTGTAATGAGAACGAGGTGAGGAGAACTGGGAATGTAATTATTTTCATTTGGGCGTCAGTGAGGGGCAGCTACGCATTTGTCTCCCCCTCTCATGTGACAGCATCACTGGGTCCTTGCACTAGTTTCTTTCGGCAGCAGCAATGAGCAAAATTCTAGCTATCTATCTGATAAATTATTTATTGAATGCTATCTCATGACCAATTCATATGTGTTTAACAAGGTAGCTAATTCGTACAACCTCACTTGGATGATTTTGTACATTTTCTGTGAGGGGTCGGTTTAGGCGTGGGGATAGGGGTGGTAATTTGTATGAATTCCTACAAATTTGCCACCTCGTGAAATTCTTCACAAACATACAAATTTGTACGAGAAAGGTTATATGAATTTGTACAAATTAGCGAATTAATGTAAAAAAACTTGCCGTGAGATATTGGATTTATTTATCTAGAAGCTCCATAGTACAGCGATATAACAGAGTAAAACATTTATTTAGAATTCCCATTTTTGGCCAGAATTTGCCAATTTTGCAATCTGTGCCATTCTACCATTCCATCATTTGATTTCTTCTGTTGTTCTGTGTACCTGTTGTTCTGTCTGTCATTTTGCCATTCTTTATTAAGTCAATATTCAGATTTGGTCCAGAAAACCTTGTTTTTACAGTTAAATCACATGTATATTTCATTCAAATTCAGTTCATTTCCTTTCAAATTGTACTGTAATGACTCATCCTGTTTGCTCCCTTAGTCCAAATTCTGATTGGGTACACATTTGATGGAGCTGTGAGCGATCTTTGAATGAGAGCCTGTATTGATGCTTTGGCAATATTGTATGTAAACCCAATTAAGTTCTTTGAAAGTGAAATGCAAACAAGACTCACAAAACAAGCCTTTTGTTTCTTCTGTGTAAAACAGCTTCCATAAATTAGTTTTACAAACAGTTTCTAATGTTTTCTGTGTCTGCTGTTGACAGGTGGGTGTGTTCTTCAGGATATTCTCCTCTGATAGTGTGTGTGTGTGTGTGTGTGTGTGTGTGTGTGTGTGTGTGAATAGGTATTCCAAACACTTTTATCATGACATGAATCCTCTCTAAAGCATACTCTGTAATTTCAAGTCAAGTCACAAAGGCCAAAGAGCGGCAATCTCCTCTGATGTTGACAATATTCCGCTGCAGTTGTTGTTGTTGTGGATGAAAAAGGCCTTGGGCCGTTGTTTGATGTATTATCCTCCATTTGAGATGAAAAACAAGTGCTTCCACACTGTCCATTCCTCTCTGCCATCTGGACGGGTCTCTCCGTGGTCAGAGGAGCCTCAGGACAATCCGTAATTAAAATTCCAGCAAAACCATGTGGCTCACTGCCTAAAGGTTGATGAAAAATTGATGGGCATGATGTTTGGGATTAAAGTGTGTCTTTCCCCTCTTAGAATCTCTTTTTCTCATATGCTTCTCTTGCCCTTTTCTGCTGGTTATCCTCACCAAACTGTTTTTTTTTTCTCTCTTTCTCTCTTTTAGAGTTTGTCAGCTTGTGCGTGACATAAAATATTCATAGCCATTTCAGAGGTAGAGAGTTGACGTCTGGATGTGCAGGCCCTAATTTATTGTGTGAATGGACTAATGTTAGCCAGCGATAAACTGTAATGGATCCAGACAGCCAGCCATCACACGGGCCTTCTGAGCAGGTATTGCAGACCGTTAAAAACCCTGTTATGCCACTGCTAATTCAGCATAGAGTGGGATTCTCGTTCATGCCAGAAGACTACCTCCTACTGTATGTCATTATTTTGAATAATGCAGGCGCATTTCAGATAACCTGATGTTTTCGGGGAGAAGTTCTTGAAGAACCTATGCAACATGACAGGAAAGATCTCAGAGAATGGACTTGTCTTTCTCAAAGCGGATTGCCACACAAGCGTGAAACCTGAAAGCAAGCTGATGAAATTCTAGGCACTGACCTGCTAAGAGCTCTGCTGCTGAATTCTGCAAGGAACATTGATTTCTGTTTCATGGTAGTAGATGCATGATTTTGTGTAAATCTAATTCTGTAGCTGGTTTCATGTTCATTTTTATGTTTTATAGGACAGGAAATAAGAAAAAATATGACCAGGAAAAACCACTGAATCATTAGTACAGGTTGTAATAATAGATGAAACACTTGGGCTGCATTTAGCACACACCGTGTCTTTTGTGGATGAAAAAAAAAAAGAACAAAAAGAAATTCTGGAAGAAGAGTGCTATTTACACCTAATGGCTTGTGTGAGTCAAAAATAGCAATAGTCATTCATTGTGGAAGTTATAGCAGAGCTTCCGAATTAAATCCTCAATCTCACACAGTGAGAGTATTAATAATTAAGTTTGGTATTATAAAGATGAAAATAGGTGTGGATGGGGCTGGTCTCGGAGGCAGTGAACCCAGGCGATAGCTGAAAATTTTACACAGAGATCAGTGTTTCAGAGGAACAGGAATAGACACCCAGAATTTTATATCAAGTAGCATGTGTTCTTGGATGAAGAAACGTATTGGTTTCTGGAACAATAATCATATTGAACTATAAGATTTTATGGGTAGTTTTAAGGTTCAGCTGGGCTTGGAGCTTTAACAACATTCTCTTTAAAGTGTCACTTCTCTCTGTTTTTATTAGTATATGTTTGTGGTTAACGATAGAGTTTGATTATGTTTCACGCTCAAGAGAGAGGCACAACTAGACGTTTGTTCAGGGTTTTATCAACATCATAGTTTTAATTTTTACATTTTTTGGTTACACTTTATTTTTTGTCCTTGTTGAAATGTAATTATACATTTAAGTATTGAGTAATAGTAATTAACATATGTTTATTAGATGCTCCACACTAAGGTGGACCCATCTGTTTTTCAGGACTATGCCAAACTGAGAAATGATCCTTTGAAAACCTAGACATGTAGAAAATGAGAGAGTTCAACCCACAAAACAAACAATATGGGCTGCGCCTGATCACTCAGGCTAAGAAACGTTTCACATGCAGGTGGCTGGATTTTTTTTTCTCTTTCTAAGCACTAATGTGGATCAAAAACAGCTGATTCAGCAAACTTGAGAGATTGATTGGTTCATTAATTTGTCCATGCATTCACTGATTAGGGTAAACACTGGAAGATGATGAAAAGCAGGTATTAAACAGTCTGCACTGAACCGGTGGTGTAAATTCTCATTACATTACATAAAATTGACATTTGTTGCCAGAAACTCTGATAAAATGTAATAACTTTGTTCACTTTATTGATGCAGACCACTTTATGAATTAAACTTTATACTTTTAGACCAATTGCAATAAATGCTGTCCACAGCAAGTTGTTCTCAAACATCTCTTCTCCTGTTTTGGCAGCTGCAGTATCTTGTTTGTGAGATTCAGGTGTTGTTATAAAATGATTGAACTAATTCTGTCAGCCGTCTTCTTGCCTGGGGGACCCTTGAGGGGTAAGTTAAGTCGTCCTGATTTTTCTTCTTTGATTACTCGGTTACTTTATTTTCAAGCCTTTGACAGCTCTCCACAGTCGTGAGGAATCTGGTGGGAGTTGCTTTCTCAGCACTTTTCTCATATTCCCCAGTGTACTCCTCCATTCTCTTTATTCAGTTCTTGTAAGAGCGACAACAATACTTTGCCTTATCTGGACACTAATTCCCTTAGGTCAGACATTAGGAGGCCCATTGCTCTCACTGAAATTCATCTTGCCACATAAATAGATACAAGCGAATGGAAAATGTATTAACTGCAAAAATTTTTGTTTGCAGAAATTACCTAAAATTATATTTAAAATAATTATTATTATTATATGTGTGTGTGTAATACATATTTAATATATATATATATATATATATATATATATATATATATATATATATATATATATATATATATATATATATATATATATATACAGTACAGACCAAAAGTTTGGACACACCTTCTCATTCAAAGAGTTTTCTTTATTTTAATGACTATGAAAATTGTAGAGTCACACTGAAGGCATCAAGGGCTATTTGACCAAGAAGGAGAGTGAGACCTGAACCCAATCGAGATGGTTTAGGGGTGAGCTGGACCGCAGACAGAAGGGAAAAGGGCCAACAAGTGCTAAGCATCTCTCGGGGAACTCCTTCAAGACTGTTGGAAGACCATTTCAGGTGACTGCCTCTTGAAGCTCATCAAGAAAATGCCAAGAGTGTGCAAAGCAGTAATCAAAGCAAAAGGTGGCTACTTTGAAGAACCTACAATATGACATATTTTCAGTTGTTTCACACTTTTTTGTATAAGGATAAGGATAATTATGCTGGCTCTGTGCATTAAAATTAGTACACACAGCAAACATTGGGTATAAACTGCTAGCTTTTAAATGCATTTCTTGTTCTCTTTTCCCAGCTCATCTAGTGAAGGATTTTATCTTAAGCCATCAATATCATAAAAACATGAGACATGAGGTTTTACATTCTGTTTACCTTTTGGAAATGTTTTGGATGACAGTAGGCATCAGCATAGCAGCTGCATTCCCAGACAAATTCAGGGTAGGTTCCCTTTGAGGTCCACTATGAATCAGGGACATTTTCCCCACAAGTTTTCTCAAAGGGATTGGCTCAGTAGGTAAGGTCCATGGAGGATACATGCATCTGATAATGATGTTGATCTCCATGCCAGGAACTGCTGCACCAGTGCTACTGCATGATCACACCACCAAAAAAGAACAAGAACAAGGACGGTAAATTCAGAGAAAGTGCATGTTCACAAATACATAACAGCTCTTTTCCAATCTCAAAGTGATCCTCTCTGTATCTGACTCAAAAACATATCTCACTCCTGCATTCAGTATTGATAAAATATCAGAGGTTTGGAAATGACAAGAGAGCCTCCTGTTTCTACAAGACTAAAGCATGTTTTTGGCAATCTGACCACATTTTCAGTGTGTAAGACAGCTATGGGTGAACAGTTCCGCTGGGAGGATCGATGTGTGTTAGATATGATAGATGTTCACGTTCTCAGCCTGTGTGAACTTTAAAATTATAACAGCTGAAGCCTTCAACTGACGTTACAGGAGACAATATGCATTATTTTGATGTAGCGCAAATGTTGTAGCTTTTTATTTTTAACACTCATTATAAGGGTAACATTTGGTACTTAATGTACAACTTAATTTATACTGCCAAATACAAAGGTTTCACATGTTTGGCAGAACAAGGTTGATTTAAAGCTGAATGTGTTTCATAAATTATATACTTCGGAACATTGACACTGTTATTGAACTACTTGTTACTAGACTTGAGTTGAATAATGACACTCTCATCTTCTGTAGAGCTGTTTTACAGCATTTGTTTACAGTTGATTATTTTTGCAACATTAACATTGTCATTTGCCTGTGTATTACTGTGAAGCTGCATTTTAACAATGTGTACTTTATAAATTTCTATATAAATAAATGTGACTAAATACTATTTAACAATACAATGAACAAAGTGGTTGGTTTGAGACCTTAGCAGCATTGCACATGATTAGATTCAATCCCTTTGAGCAATAGGAAGCCCAGTTATTATATTCTGTACTGCAATTGATAGAATTCCCTAGCTTTCATATTGAGAGGTGGAGTTTTACATTTAAAACACTGACTTTTTTTTTTTAAAGTTAATCAATGTATTGCATGTTTCTGTAGCTGATAGAGCTGAATTAAAATACTAGGACTGATTCACATCGAAAGCACAATTAACAGATAAACAGTAGATAATGGCAGTGAATTCACCATTGTAGAGCAGTTTAACAGGCCTCGCTTCATCAGTAATGGAGGACAATGGCAAAGGACTGTTTGGCAATCTGTGTAAATGCGTTTGCATTCTGCTGCCCTCCATTGTCTTCAAGGTGGAGTCTGCGTTTGTCGGAAAGTGGCATTTGGCATTTTGTGATTGCTTTATTGATAAATTAAGAAGCATGTGTTTTTTGATATCGCTCAGCTTCTGCTTCGTTTACATAACCAACTTAAACACAGTGTTGTCGTCTGTGCGGTATTTGTTTTAGATTAGTCTTGAGGCAGCGGCATGTGCGAAGAAAGAAGGATTATTTTGTTCTTAAACTCCTAAGCTCAGAGCAGCAAATGGAGATCCAAACAGATGAAGACGTTCTTCCCGCAGCATTCCTCCTTCCCCTGTTGCATTCAAGCTCTTCTGAAGCACGTCTCCAGTGGAGCGCCATCATTAACATAATAACCCCCTTCATCTGAATAAAGCAGCTACTGAATTGTGGGTAATCTTCAAAGGAGGGATCAAGCTTTGAAGGTAGCTGTGGTGGCTCAAACACTGTCGACATGCTGATCCCTATGGGCAGCCTGAGCGTGGTGATTGGTCCTTTTCTTGAAGGGGTTTCAACCTTGTGACGTCTTCTCTTGGAAAACAATTTGTCAGATCAAACCTAAATTACCTGATTTCCCATATCAGGGATTCTAATCACACAGAAAACCTTATGACACGGATCTGGATCACAGAGGGGATGATAATGTATTACATAGCGTTATCAGAGCTGTGTCAGATAAAACATTATCCTATTGCTATTTAATGTGGTACATTAAGAATTCAGGATTTAGAATAATGTGATTTACGTAGGTTCATTTGGCTCTCGTAGCATGACATCTAACAGGTGCTTTATATATATATATATATATATATATATATATATATATATTTTTCTGCTTTTATATTTGTATTTATTTCAATATTTCATTTTTCTCTCTACCTTTTTATCCACATCTGACAATGCCTTTATACTGATTTTTTTTTTTTTTAATTGCATCTTTAAAATAATGACAGAGTTCTGTCAAATGATGTAAAAGATCTAGTTGGATACATTGGATTCATTTATTCATTTCCTAAAAAAAAATTCAAAAAAACTTTAATTGTATTTATTTATTTTTATTTAATTGGATAATTTTTAGAAGTATTATTTAATATTTTATAGATACATTAAACATTTTATTTATTATACGTTATAAATATCCCAATCTAAATCTTTTTTTTTTCTTTTTTTTTTTTTAGTTCAGTTAATTTAAAATGGACAAATGTTCTAAAAGTAAATAAGTAATGTCAGTCAGGAGCTATTAGTTTTGTAGCTATTTTAGGTAAAATGTGTTATAATTTTTACTTTTTACTTTGAGACAACGGTGATTATGTTACATTTGTCCTTAATAACAACACAAAATTCACATGCCAGTGAATTTCTTGATGATTTACTGGGGACACGTGAAGCTCTGTCTCAGCAGGTGTTTATTAGGCCTTGTCTCTGACTGACAGATTAAAAGAGATCCACAAATAAATCCCCGCACAATTTCCACAGCACCATGGAAAAGCTCCAAAACAATCAATTTATGCAGCATTCTGCAGTTTGTTGATTTGTAGGAAGAGGATTAAAAGGTACTTTGAGCAACGAACACAAAGATTTTGATAAAGCCGGAAGGCACTTTTAATCAAGCCAGGCTTCCTGAAGTAAACAGGAGGCATAGTCTGGAAACTTTGGAAAGTACTGTGTGCCATTTTAAGAGAAGGACTGGTACAGTGATTGCTTCTCAGTGGTGTTTGTGTCCCTCTGATGATCTGCATATTTATGAGACCCACGCAGACTGAGAAGGCCTTTCATGATTTATTTCAGATTAAATGCTTGAATGCAATCACAAGCAAGTGGAGTGGTATTTATAGGCTGTGCATGTACTGTATGCACTGACTGGCATCTTTAGGACAGGACTTGAAGAGTGTAATTTAAAGGTGGAGAATGTAAGATTTTTTTATGTCAGTTTGCCCCCCCCCCCCCCCCCCTTAATAAAAGATGGAGGAAGTTGATGTAGTGTTTGGGTTTCACTTGAAACTCTTCTAACAGGTTATCTGAATTCAAGGTTACGCACATGACCAGGGACTGGGGTTGCAAATTAACCTATTGGCTAGAAACCTTTTATGCAACACATTTACACATTTTGTTATGGCTTTGTCTATGATAATTATGTATGAAACAATGTGCGCTGCATTGTCCCTGGTAAATAAATAACTTAATAATAATGTTAGGAGTGGAATAATCACAATGTGTTAATGATTGTGATAAGTATAAGGGCAATTTTACAATGACTGTTTTAAAAATATTCTTTATTTTAGTAAATTTTGCTAGGTGACACTAGTAGCACAGAAACCGTATACTTTATCTTTAAATTAAAATCAGATGTTGTACAGCTCCTGGCTTTCCTTAAAAACATACATATGTGACCCTGGACCACAAAACCAGTCTTAAGTTACATTTTTCAAAATTGAGATTTATACATCATCTGAAAGCTGCATAAATAAGCTTTCCATTGATGTATGGTTTCTTAGGATCCGATATTTGGCCAAGATACAGCTATTTGAAAATCTGGGATCTTTGAAAAAAAAAAAAAAAAAAAAAAAAAAAAAATCTAAATACTGAGAAAATGGCATTTGAAATTGTCCAAATTAATTCTTAGCAATGCATATTACTAATAAAAAATTAAGTTTTAATATATTTACAGTAGGAAATTTACAAAATATTTTCATGGAACATCATCTTTATTTAATATCCTAATGATTTTGGCATAAAAGAAAAAAATCTGTAATTTGACCATACAATGTTTTTTTTTTTTTTTTTTTTTTTGTTTGTTTGTTTTTTTGCGGGTTTTGTGGTTTTGTGGTCCAGGGTCACATATGGAGAACATCTTCTGTAACACAACTCACTTAAGAACTGTACATCCAATCAGAAATATAGATGAAACACTCAATGCCTAAAGATTGTTGCTTAATGTACTGTATGTATCCCAATCTTATTTGACCTTAAATAATTTTGTCCCTTTTACTAATATTTACAATTTGATTTCAGGATAATTATTATTATTATTATTTTTATTCATAAACATCATTAAGAGGACATTAAGAGGTCATTACAAGAGTTGTTATGCATTAATGATTAAATCACAAGTACAGAAATTTGACACTTTTGATTCCTGGCATAGTCTAAGTTGTGGCCCCAAATAGTATTTGGACACTTAAGTCACAAATGAAAATGTATGTATGTCATTACATTAGTGGTAACTGATCTTTATATATATATATATATATATATATATATATATATATATATATATATATATATATATATATATATATATATATGTATATATATGTATGTATATATATGTATGTATGTATGTATGTATGTATGTATATATTTATTTATTTATTTATTTTTTTTTTTTTTTTTTTTTTTTAGAATGCTTTGATGAATAGAAATTACATGGAATGGACACATTTTGTAACATTATAAATGTCTTTATTTGGCACATTTAATCAATTTTAATTATATTACATAAATTAAGATCATATCAAAGAAAATAAAATGAAATCTTACTGACCCCAACTTTTGAATGGTTCATATGTGCAAAACAATACATTTTATAATAGAATACTGTTAAGCAAATTTATGGAAAATGTGCATATAATAATAATTACGAAATGGTTTTATTCTAGTCCAAAATATTATGACCTAACTAAACAAAACTACATTTAGAAAACAAACCAAAAGCCCTTTTTATAAGCTTAATCAGATAGATTATAGATTCTTGGTAGCAATTGTTCAGAATCTGTATATGACAAAAATAGTCATGAGACTGGTCTGCCCTATACTGGGCAATCAACAAACTTGCTATACTTAGCTGAATCACTTTGAATATTTGAGTATGATCATATTGGATTGTTGTTGAAGTAGCCTGAACTAAAAACCATCACCACACAGCACAGGACACAGTCAGACGGGATCTGAATACTACAGCATGTAATATAGCAGTGCTATCCTTATTGTGTTTTGTTTCCACAGTCTGAAAGGGGCACCATCACAAACAGGAAGTCAGGAGAGCCATCTCTATGCATAATTCAGCCTCACCATGTCAGCAAGTGCATAAAAGCCTCTGAAGGGCTTGAAAAGGCATTTGTATTTCAGTGTGAGCTCCGTTCACAATAATGTATAGTTTCTGGCTTGAGGAAGGTGCACAGCTAAATGCCTGTCTCATAAACAACTCTGGCTTTCACAAAGTCATCCAGGCAAGGAAGCAAGGCTTTGGTGTTTGTCAGATCCAGTGAATGCATCATGCTGATGTGACTCTCTGGAAACTGCGGCTATTTGTCATGGGTTAGTTTTTGAGACTATCTGAAAGCTGGCGGACACGAGGTAAAGTGTTTTTATTTATTTTACCACATCGATGGATCAAAAGAGCTGACTCTTTGATGTGGGTCTTTGCTACTCCATAACTCACACGGAGCGTAAAGGTGATTTCTCTCTAGACCTGGACTAAGCTTCTGATTTTCGCCTCTATGTGAGATTTGATCTATACAAGCAGATATTTTATACAAATGTAGTTTCAGCCTAAGTACCACTGACTGGAGTTGAAAGTTCAGGGCCTAGCACTGGAGGAGCTGGTACAAGTGTTAACTCTTAAACTAAACTTTACATGAACAGAACTGAAGCAAATGGAACACAGCTGACCATGAAAACCAGAACTTAAAGAGGATAGAGAATATAATTATCTCTGTTTAAAATAAATAGGAATCAGTGAAAATAGCCCTTTTAGCAAAACATGAAAGATAGGGTGAGATTTGGATAGAAATCAAATCATTATGCCTTTACCACCTTATTAATTTCCATTTCTTTTTTTCTTGTTTTTTTCTCAATGGTATCAATGTATGTGTATGCCTGTGTTTTGATCAGTTCATTGTCACTGTAAAGCCTTTTTACCATGTAAGTTAAACAACTTTGGTAGAGGAATATACTTATATATATATATGCTGATATACTTCTTGATCAGTGTGCAGACTTTGTGTAGCTTATTCTAAACATTATAGATTAAACAACAAACTGCTATAAAATAAATTTGTGCATTTCTGTTTTACAGTTCTTCATTTTCCCACTTTTTCCCCCCATTGAGTCTTAACTGATTACAATGTAGATGTTTTATAGGCAGAACAATATATTCATCTCCTGGCAACCCAGGAGATGTACCATTTAAAGCTGGCCTTGCTGGGTGTTCAGAACAGCCCAGGACATATTAAAGCGTAGAGCTGCGGGAGTCAAGCCAGCATCATAACATCTGCTTAGACCCTGACCCCAGCAAAGGTCACCAACACAAATCTGTGACTAATCTTCAAATGCTTCACATTGTCACACCCCTTTGGACTTTTGTTGTGTTTTCATTCCCTTATGTGCTAAGTGTGACCCAGTTTTCCATCACGTTTGATAATCATTTAGTTCAGGCGTGTCATTAATTATCTTATTTTTATTCAGTGTATATATAGTTGTGTTCAATCCTGTGTTCCCTCCCTCATCCGGTCTACTGTGTCCATACATGTGATTCCTGCCTGTCACTGCTGCACAGTAACTTACTTAAGACCACAGTAGCTTACTGTAGACTAAAATTTATGCTTATAAAAATGATCATATATATATATATATATATATATATATATATATATATATATATATATATATATATATATATATATATACTGTATATATATCATCAAGGTAAATTGTACTTAATTTGTGTACCGAGAAACATACAAGTATCTTCTGTTGCTTACGAAGGGCAGAACTAAATGGAAAAAAAAAAAAATATTTCAACAAAATAAGACAAATATGGCCATCTTCATCATGTTCAAAAGTTTTCACCCCCCAGCTCTTAATGCATCTTGTTTTCCCTCAATTGTCCTTAGTGTGAAAAGATGCATCTCAAAATCATAAAGTCACTGCTGGAAAGGGTTCAAATATGCAAAGATGCTGGAAAACTGAAGAATCTGCAGGACCTTAAAGATTTTTCTAAAGAACGCTGCTCAGTTTAACTGTTCAGAACAAACAAGGGACTCATGCACAACCAGTGTTGGGTATAGTTACTTTGGAAAGTAGTTAGTTAGGTTACAACGTTACCATCAATTAAAAGTAATCAGTTATGATACAGCGTTACCTATTCATAAAAGTAACGCGTTAGAGTACTCATGCGTTACCAAAAATTAAAAGCCGTTTGCAGCGGCTCACACATGACAGACACAGCCCCTGGCCCCTTTAAATGCACCTAGAAGTCGTGACTCCCGACAATGAATAACGTCAGTCATCCGACTAAATTAACACTGCAGGATAACAATAACAGGAAAGACAGTCAGCAATCGGCTATTCCACATGGCGTTTTATTTATTTATTATCACAGAACATATTATTAATCAGAATTCGCACCTAACGTTACCCAGCCCGGGTAGCCTAGGCTACTGTATATTATGAGCACCACAAGATAACTCCTGATTTTTCTTTAACTTTAAATAATGCAGTTATCAAAGTACAAGTATGCTTACTTGTAAACACAACCTTAAACAGGCTTGCAGATTTAAATCCATTTAGAAATGATGAACAACCAGCCAGCCAACGATCTAACAGAAATTAACAGCTGCCTGTCAAACAAAAATGATAACAAACCAAATTAAATCCTTCACTGCCACACAGGCAAATGACAAATCGCTTAATAGCCGAAATAATAATTATTAAAGTGTCACTCACAAGCCTAAATTCGCTTTAACACAGTCCTCTTACATTTACTCTTCAAAGTAGTGATTACAACGTAGCGTTAAATTTGAGGTAGAATTTTTGGCGGTCGACAGAAGCTTTTCACCAAAGCAGAGTGTGCATTTTACCATTATGTTCTTTTCTTTTTCGTTGACAAATTGAAAATAATGTGCGTACTTCCATAAACCAAACGCTGTCCTCTCTGCTATCTTGCCGGGAGTTCGAGAAAAAAAAAAAAAAAAAAAAAACACACACACACACACACACAGGGTCAGGCGCAGGGCACAGACGTATCACAGCCATTGACTTTGCGATCACAGAGCTTCGGCTCCGCTGATACTGTACATCCGCAGGTGGCACAGTAGACCTAGGCCTACTGTCTGACAAAAAGCAGGCTGCAGTCGGGATTTTCCTTTCCTTAAAATAACGGATTACTTTTTTTTTAAAAAAAAAAACGAAGTTACTGATTACTTACGCACGAAACTAACGCGTTAAGTTACAAATTTCAGGAAAACAGTAATTAGAGTACTCTAACGCGTTACTTTGTAACGCGTTACCCACAACACTGTGCACAACCATCACTAAACAGAAAGACAGTCGAGGATCATCAGGTAACAGAACACAGTATTAAGAACCAAGGGTTCCCAAACTTTTGAGTGGGGTTATTTTAATAATTTCAGCATTTTTTTTTTGTCTTGTGGACTAAATTTTAATATCTTTTATGTACAATATCTTACTCAGGACAGTACTAAATAAAATATAACATGTATTTAGTATGATATCTCTTATTTTTTGAAAATCACTCATATTTTCACAGATTCTGCAAAGGGTGCCCAAACTTTCGATCCTCACTGTATATATATATAAAAATTTTTTTTTTTTCATTGCTATGTGTATGAGGTATTTTAGGTGGCCTTTCGCCTCCACTTGTAAGAAAGCTTTTTGACCAGGATGTGGAAGCAGAAGGTCAACTTTGAGAGCTATTTGACATCTCCCAGCACTGAACCTTCCTGTTCAAATCTATCATCATTTGTTATTATTGTGCAACCTTTGTTACATTACATAAGCACCATTAAATGACTCCCTTAACTACTGGCAAGAGTCTAGAAAGGCTGCATTATACTAGTATATATATATATATATATATATATATATATATATATATATATATATATATATATATATATATATATATATATATATATATATATATATATATTTTTTTTTTTTTTTTTTTTTTTTTACAGTGAAATCACAGGATTTAACAAATGACTGGTTTTAGCCAAACACAACCATTTTGACTAATATAAGGCCAAATATAATACTCAGTTATGGCTATTTGTGAAACGTATGCCTATGAAATAATGCATTTAATTTATGCATTAATTTAGAATGTATTAAGTAAATTATTCATATTGATTAATGCATGAATCTTTAAGCTGTTTTTAAATGTATTTATTTCACTATTTAAAACCACACTTCTACAGCTTAAAGGGATCATATGATGTGATTTAAATTTGTAATTTCTCTTTGGAGTGTTATGAGCACTTGGTGCATAAAAAACATCTGTGAAGTTGCAAATACTAAAGTCTCAACTCCAAATAAATATTCTTTATAAAAGTTAAAGGGGTGGTTAAGGAATTTTTTTTTCCAGGCTTGATTGTGTTTATGGGGTGCAGTCTGACGTGTTCATGTTTAGTGTTTTTTTTAAAAAACATTATTTTTGCACATAATTTACCTTTATTTCACACTGATCTGTCCTTTCTATGACAAACGCCTCAATTTATTTCCCGCTATTATGAAGCCGCTCCCTCAGAAATACACGATGGGCTAAGATTGGTCAGCTTGCTCAATGTATTGTGGCCATCTTGAGAGCGTCTGAACATCCTGCCCCTCTCAAGCTCAGAATGTGCTCCGATTCTATTGTAAACAATGATGTCCTCCACATTGCTTATAAATTTGAGCCTGATTGAGATGCAGAGAATATTAATGAATATGATCATGCAGAACCTGTACCAGCACGGCTCTTAATAGTATGTTTGTTTGTTGTTCCATACACTGTTGTTTGTAAATGCTACTGTTTCTGTTAGATTTTAATATACAGTTTTTATTTTGATTAAAGCTTTAATACATCACAGAAACAGAGAGAGAGAGATGCAGAGCAGGACGACCCGAGGAACAGGATTGAGAACTGCTGCTTTAGAACACTGGTTTTGGAACTTGCGAATCCATTAAAATCATTAGAAGACAAAATTGCGATTTATATATGCACATATTTTTAAGTGCACCCCTAGTTTTCTCTTCCTCTTCTCTAAAGCAGCACACCATGGTCTGGCCCCTTTGTTGTGTGTTCCCTGGAGGTGGGGTCACTGCCAGAATAAAAAAAAAAAAAAAAAAACACAATATCTCTATATGCACTGAACTTTCAGTACTGCTACTTTGCAGCTATTGTTTATGCTGAAACAGCAACATTACAAACTAATTAACGTAAAAAAATGTGAAATTGCAATCAACCACCCCTTTAAGAGTCAACCACACAAAGCTAAAATGGCTCCTTCTAACACCCCTACCCCCCCACACACATGTCTATGTCATGATATGGGAAGATTTGCATAACGCTGCCCAAAAAAATGCAAAGAAACAAGGGCCAGCTTTTATTCTCACTGTTGCTGCTGCCGCCATGTTGTGGAGATGATGTGTGTTTTGTTGTGAAAGCTGAACTACTTTTTTTGTCTTGTCACTCTGGGACACACGGCATCATCATTCCAGGAAACTCCTGTAAAATAGATTTTTAATCTCAGTGAGGTTCTCTCCTGGTTAAATAAAGGCAAATTACAGTAGTAAGTGGTGTAACGTTTCAATCAAACTCTTGAGGAATTCGGTCAGTCGCAACGCACTGGACAACTGGCCAATAAGCAAAACTCCTCGCTTTTCAGAACGATGAGCTTTGTTAAAATCGACAAATAAACATATTGCATTACACCAAATATACAAAATAATGTTATTTTTAGCAATATCATGTGACCCCTTTAAGAAATGTTGGATTAGGGCGTGTAATTAAATTGGAACCACATTTATGGGTCTATTGTTTAATTATTATCATCAATGTTCCAATGCTTAATTTGAGCCTGCATGTGCCTGGAAACAAGCAGTAGTACTGAGGTGTTAATAAATATATTGGTAAAAGTAAGCAGAGTCAGTTGCATCTGCTCTCACCGAAGTAACTGCTAGCAGGAAGGGTGATAACAGTATTTATGCTTTTCAGTCTAGAGCACTGGTTGGGATAAACCCTGTGGCAACACACATCTTCTTTCCTGAGAAGTGTTCATCTCCCCTGCCACTTCATATTAAAAACAGATGTTTACAGAAGGATGAGATTCTTACCTGCAGTTAAACGTCATGTCTCTCAGGGCTGGTGCTGTTATACCTGAGAAAGACTGCCTTTAGTAGTTCCTGAAAGCATAATGACATAAATAGAGTATTTTAATCAGCTATATACATTAATCACCGGGGTCTGTGTTCTTTTTCTCTGCACAAAAGGGACATTTTTGTGCATTCAAGACAAACCTCCTTTACCTAGCTATGAAACACCACTATATATATAAATATATCACAAGATCTTTAAGAAATCATTCTACATTTTACTGATTTTGTACTCAAAAACATCTCAAGGTTACACATGTAACCATGGTCCCCCGAAGGGAACAAGATGCTATGTCCAAACGCTATGGGAATGCCCCCAGAGTGACCACGTCTTAGATGTAACATGTTAGAATCGCACCCTCCGCCTGTGAGAGGAGATCCCTCCTGACAGGAATCTCCCATGGAGAGCCATCGAGAAGGAAAGTCCGAGAACCATACTCGACCTGACCAGAACGGGGCTACTAGTAGCACGATGTACCCCATCCGGGTACACTCTCTCCAGAACTCCCAGAAGCAGAGTGATTCAGAGAAAAGCATACAGATGAAGTTTCGGCCAAGTCTATAGCATAGCATCCAGCCCCAGTGGAGCAAGATGAGTCAGAGATAATGTCAGTGCAATGTCATCTGAGTAGCAAACAAGTCCACCTGAGCCTGGCCAAAATTTCTCCATATCTTCTTGCTCTGATTGAGCCAAAATTAACCAATTGTTGATATTATTTAATATGCCGATGCCTTGGAGTGCCACTGGAGCTAGAGCAGCATCCACACACTTCGTGAAAATGTGGGGTGAGAGTGCTAGGCCAAAAGGAAGAACTCAATATTGGTAAACTTCGCCCCTGAAAGCAAAACTCAGGAACTTCCTGTGAGTTGGAATGATGGAGACATGGAAATAAGCATCTTTTAGATCTATTGGGACAAACCAGTCCTCAGACATAAACTGAGACACGACCTGCTTGATAGTGAGAATCTTGAAATTCAGTCACATGACTGAGCAGTTTAACTGACACAGATCTAAAATAGGACGCAACCCTCCAAACTTCTTTGGAAAAATGACGTACCGGCTGTAGAACCCGGACTCTCTTTCATGAGGAGGGACCACCTCGATGGCCTCCTTCCACAAGAGGGCGTTTACTTACTTTTCTAATATCAGAACTTAGATCATAGAAACCTCTTGATGGGCCAATCGATGTTTAATTTAGCTACCGCGCAAGTAACCACCTCCAACAACTCCTAATACTGGGGTGACTGAGGGGGCGGAGGAAGATAGGCGGAGCATCGTATGTGCTGATTTTGATACTTTGACAAACAACAGTAAATAAGACTCACAGAACATTAATAGCGACTGACACACACACAAAGCGCTAGCTGAATGATAGAAAGCTGACGCCGGTTCCACCTCACATGCTTTTATAGCTTCCTAGTCACTACGTCACCCACCTATGACGTCTTGTCCTTGATTACACTTACACATGTGATTCAGAGCGTGGTCATGTTGGAGGCATTCCCATAGCATTTCGATGTACCTCAAGTTCCTAAAGGAGAACATTTCTTAATATTATCAACATTGAAAACAGTTGCCTAATATTGCTTAATATTTTTGTGAAAACCATAACACATTTTTTTCAGGATTATTTTAAGAACATAAAGTTCAGAATAAGGGGATTCATTTGAAATAGAGATCTTATAAATATATGGCACTTTTGATCAAATTTTGACCATCCTAGCTAAATACTAGTATCAGATTATTTAGAAAATATTTTACTGACCCCAAAATTTCAAAATGTTGTGTAGATTTGAAATGATTAAAAATCTGAACTTTGACCCCCTTTCCCATGAGTATGAATTGTTAAATAATTTTAAGTAACCTTCACTTGCTGACCCTTTACTAGGGATCACATTCTAAAAAATTACAATTGGGTCAAATCAGATGAATAAATATAGTCCATTCTCCCAATCAATGCCAATGTGACCTTTTCTACAAATACAGTTCATCCATTAAAGCTCAGTTATTTGAGGCAGGCTTTTCCCAAGTGAGTAATTACATTCATTACAGTCTGCGTTGCTCCTTTAAATGTGGATATTTACTAAAATGCCAACAGAGAAAGTGTTTTTGGTCAACTGTGAATAGGTTATTACCCCAGAGAGAATCCACATTTCTGAACAGGTGTTTGTCTACTGATCCTTAGCACATGCATGGAGGGCTCCTGGTTGCAAAATAATACCAACACACCATATGATGCCCAATTCATGACAAAATTACACCTATGAACCATAGTTTTTATGAGTCAGTCAAACCCATTCAGTGACCTTGGTTTGAATCCTTAGTCAGTGTACCATTCAGAGCCATTACAGAGTTCACATCTGTCTTCCTCAATGAACCACCAGTCATTGCTCTCTTATGTTCTATTTAGTATGAACCAGTAATGTGATTTATGCTTTAGATTCAGTCTATTTACTGACTTGTTGTTGATAGGACAGTGTGTAAATACACATATTCACAGCAGAGAGTTATTGTATACATTAGTAATGGTATTTTAAAAGTCATTCAAATGTTTACAAAGAATATAGTTGGTTATTGTTTAACGTGACAGTCAGTAATACAAGGTTAAATCGACATTTGTTTTTCTTTCAATAAATATTCTTAGAACACTTTTGAACAATTATGTTTAATGAGTGATTCGAGTCATGGTGTCATGCACATGCATATATGGAAAAAGTCCAAAAAGCACAGCTTTATCACCATCATAGCCCAACAGGTAGCATGTCTTCCAGGTCTCGTTCTCATTTCATACAGTGACAGTGCGTCTACCCCTGGCGTGAGCCGTCTGTATTCACTTACTGTATGTCAGGGCAAAGCTGGCTGCATTATCCATCATGCAAGGTGTTGATTGGATTACAGCAGTGGGGCGAGTGTGTGGAATGAAGCCGTTTATTCCCAGCGGTGTCAGCACCCTCACGACCAACCACTCACTCCTCGGTTAATACACCAATCCCCACAGGGAAGCTTCTTCACAGGCTCCATCAGCTGAGTGCTAACCCAGGAAAATGGTTGCTTAATCCAACCACGTCCGTCACACTGGAGATAAGAGGGAATGTGGCAGCATATGGAATTGTCAGTTAAACATGTAGTTGGGATCCTGTAAAGGTCAATGGAGGGGTGAATTTGGAGGGAAGAGGTGTGACCATTTGAATTTGACCATCTCTTTCTGTTTCACCCTTCTTGTTTTCTATGTTTCCTTGGGTTTGTCTTTTTAATTCCAGAGACACCAAGCTGTTTCTGAGCATATGAACGATGGTGTTTCATGTGATGTATAATATATAATATATATATATATATATATATATATATATATATATATATATATATATATATCTATAGGGACGTGAATGAATAATTTTGTTGTTTTCATGTTGTTTTCATTGTTTCCCTTATGAACACATCATCACTATTGTCTCGGGTTAAAAAAGGGACCCCATGTCAAGTGTGGATTACATTTTGCTATAGCTGATTTAATGACAACCGACAATTTATCATATGTCCTTATATGGCATAAAGACATGTCTGTTTTCTATTCCCTTTGGCCTTTCATTCACACTGCAACAGCACTTTGTTTCACTGAATACAGACATTTTTTAAGATATCTAAATGGACACATTTGAAAAAATATTTTTTTTTATTTTTTATTTTTTTATTTTTTTGTGCCTGTTTTTCATTTTAATGTTGCTAAAGATGAATGTTACTTTGTACAATCTTCATATTATATTCCTACAAAGATGCATAATATTTACTTACATTTGCTGTCTGTTGGCAAAAGATGATGGCAGTTTTTACACCATACATACCATGTTGATTTTGAATGTGACCTGGATGCATTAGTGAGTGGTGGGACTTTTGCAAATACAATTATTATGCTTGAAGACTAGTGTGAGAACTTTATGATATCTGGTCTCTCTGTGTCACTTAATTGTGTGTTATGATGTTTTACACATATGCATGCGATTTCAGTGTGGTAATTTAAGATAGTACAGTATGTATGGAGAGCCCTTTGAAGCAAAAACACTGTTTTCAAAATCAGACATCATTCCAGATTGAGTAGAACAAGAAAATCACTCAGCTGCAAACTATAAATTGGATTATATGTTCTGACCCACGTGGAAAATTAGAATCCAAATAGAAAACCATTATTCTGAAATGTATAGAACAAAACAGATTAAGAACTGTTAGATAACACACACTTTAGATGAATATGACATATAATAAGACATGCTCAATAATTTAGCACCAGAGAATGCTTGCGTGAGCACCAACCATGCATCATTCGAAATCAATGGACCTTTGAGTGCCTTTGATGTCTTGAAGCCATATCTTTGTGATTAAGACATCAAATGGCAGTGTGTAATTGGCTGCTCCTAAAGACGTTAGAATGTATATCATCTGTGAATGACAGCCACTCCGAATCTAGCTGAGAAGATGTTTAAATCATGATTTGGAGATCACTGATGAAGTGGAGGATAAAATAATTCAGAGCTCAGCTCAACTGCCATTCTGTTTCATTTGCTTTTGATCTTGAAGCTGGTCCATGTTTTGTACAGTTTTAAAAGAGAACAAGAACATTCAGTATGAGACTGAGAGCTCACATTAGTCTGGTACTTGGCAAGTGTAGAGACTTTCGACACTATGGTTCCAGTCTTTCTCCAAGACAACCTATAATCTGACCTGTTGACTCAGCTATTTTACCTTTTATTTTATTCTTACAATGTCGATTGTATTTTCTTCTATACATATGAATATATAAAAATTGCTATACTGTATATTGAAAAGCCAATCATTCTAGCCCCAAATGCATTTGCTGAGAAATAAATAATCCCCAACAAAGTGATAAATGGTTTGAAATTATTTTAAAAGAAGTTTCTTATGCTCGTCAAGTCTGGATTCATATTATCAAACTGTATTAATATGGAAATATTGGGAAATAATATTTACCTTTAGCCTACTCCAGTCTTCAGTTTAACACAGTCCTTAAGAAATCTTTTTAAAATGCTGATTTGATGATCAGTAAATATTTTTCTATAAAAAAGCTTTATATATATAAAAAAAAAAACTATAAAAAAAACAGTTTTGTAGATTTTCATACTTTTTTGTACAGTATATCTCTCCACTGCGTGAGAGGTAGGCCAGCATAACCGTATCTTCAAGTGTCCTCATTTGACTGACCTTCACAGGACAAGTCATTCATCAAGCAAAGCTCCTTGTCTTCAGACAGCTGTTTCTCTGATCCTCACTGTGATCTTGAAGAAAGATCAAAGTCCTTGTAGCACAGTTTCAAACAAACTTTATTTCCTTTGACTGTCTCCTTTGCCGAGTACAAGTCAGTAACTTTTACTGTAATGTTTTCACTGTCAATGCTCTGGGAATTTGTAATCATTTTCAGAGGAGCTTTATGTCATGTATATTCTCTACTTCTGTACAAAAACAAAGACTACCATAAGTAGGGTGACCATATGCGCCGTTCATACGGGACACGTCCCAGCCAGGATTTTAATAATGCCTAAAATATCCAGGTTTTGGCTATTTGTACGGTGCAGATTGATTGTTGTGAATCATGAGAGCTATAAAGAGCAGAGCAGACGGCTCCTTATGCTTTTGAATCGCTTTTACGTGTATGTTCGTTCGTTTGACTTCGTTTGAATTCGTTTGGATTGTGGCGCACTTTTGTTTTTTTGGGATTTGTGCGCAGCGACGCTTCAAGTCAATCGAACGAACAAACACGTGCGCATATTTGCATAGCTTTGATTGTTCCTTCTAGATCTCACCTTCTCACACGCAGCCCCACGATTGGTCGACTATGTACAATACCTGCATGTTATTGGTCAAGCTGCTCTGGATGTTTAAGGCATTATTAAAATTCTGGCTGGGACGTGTCCCGTATGAACGGCGCATATGGTCACCCTAACCATAAGACTTATTTGTCTTATTTCAGTGTTTTAATATAGTAACGTTTCCCGAGCATCCTGGTCATCACTAGATGATTTCTTATCCAGGGTATAAACAGGGTATAAACAGAGTGTAAATAGTCCATGGAGAGATATGCAGTGTTGCACGTATAAAAATCTAGATGGAAAACACCACAGGAGAGTTACATAAGTCCACACGCCAACACGTAACTGGAAGTCCATTAGAGCCTCAAGGTAGATGAATCAATCATATGCCGGATGACCTCACTCAAAACCTCACAGCTAAAAGCATGGACACGTGGACCACAGTAAGCATACAGTAAATGGCACTGAATATATTGACAGTCGTGTTAACACTGAAAACAACTGGAATATACTCTGCAAATCTCTGTCTGGTAAATAGTTACGCACAGTATCAGCACAGAAACCACTGATTATAGTTAACATAAGTGATAAGTACACCGTATGGAACAGAACTGTGGAATAAAGTGCTACTTGAACTTGAACCAGTATCAAAAATATTTTGCTGTGCAAGATTGTTTTCAGCTTGAACTCAAACATGGGGAGAAACCCTAGAACATTAAATAGAATCTGGTTTCTAACATTACAAATATCTTTACTTTCGACATTGATCAATTTAAGGCGTTTCTGCTAAATAAAAGTATTGAATACTTTCTAAAAAAGAAGAAAGTATTGTAGAGTATGTACTGTATATAGTTATTTTTAGTAAATCAATTATGTGGATGGATGATGTTAGTTAAAATAGTAATAATAATAATTATTATAATATTTGTATCAACATGTTTGTGCCTATCTGGATCTTTGCTTCTGTTCATTCAGTATTTGCAAAATGTTCAAGAATTAAACTACATGTAGTCAATTTAAATAACTAAATTCTCCATGTTTCAGGATATACTGTATGTGCACTGACAAACAATTACAATTTAGATCAGTTAGTTCTGAACCTGTTTCCCATTTCTCCAACAGAAAATCTTACAGGTGTTTTAGAGTCTGAGGCCCCAGCATCTACCTTAACTGAAATCCTGAAATTATCCCTACCTTAGTGCACAGTTTGTTTAGTATAAACTGATATTATTCTCTACATTTCATACATCTCCCTTAATTGCCTCCAGTAGTAAGTATATGATGAGGCAGCCTTTTTTTTTTTTTTAATTGCACCAAAAGAAAAAAAAAATCTCAGCAATATCAATTTGCCAAGTGTGCTATCATCCAACCTCAAGACTCATTGTGTATTTAATGAAACCATGCACAAATCACTGTAATATCTACATACATTTTATGCTGAAACCTTTTAAGGCATGAATAAAACATGTCTCTAAGTACCGAAAAGTACAGCTTCGCTGTAGATGTGCCTCTCAGCACTGAGAGAAACACGCTGTAATGTATAATCTCTGTCTGGAAGATTCCCACATGCAAACCTGCGAGAGAGCAAGCTGCTCTGATGATGTGTACAGTAAGTACAGTATATACAGAAGTGTCAGAGGAGTTGGTGTCATTGCTTCATTTAGCTTAGTGACAGGTTTTACATGATGCAAACAGATCAACAGTATTATATTATTTAGCAACTCTAACTCTAACTCAACTCTAATGATATCCACCTAGACGACATCTTTATTAATAAAGGTGATCTCCAATGCCAGCCATGCTTCACTTTACATCACTATAAATAATAACTTTTTTGCTGCTCTCCATCAGCCCCAACAAAACCTTTATGTCACATGTGAGTCCAAAGAAAGGCCTCTAATGGCCCTCTAATGCTTTTATTAGATTACAGTTGCATCTCCTGTTACCCCAAAAGCAGTTTAAACATTCAGAACAAAATGGTTCTGTGAATGACAAATGTGGCTTGCCTGTTATTGACTGGTTGTTTTATTTTATTTTTTCTTGTTTTATTTTTTTATTTTTTTTGCTGATGCTTTGAAGTGCTAATTGGATTTACCTAAGCAGACCAAAAGTTTTTTTTTTTTTTTTTCAGATGAAACACAGATAAGTGGATTCTAAATTTAAAAGCAGGAAGCTTTTAAAAGCCTTTATATTATATTATGTGTTTTATTTTCTTCAGCACAGACACTAGTACAACGCATCTGAAATTGTATTGTTTTCAAATGTATATTAGTATAGTATTTTAATAACGTTCTCTTTACAAGGTTATGTTTTGACAGTTTTTAACTCTGTTGGACAGTAGAAAAGATTGAATAGAGTGCATTAAAAAAACGTGATGATGTTGTTGTTGATGATGATGTTAACAATATTTATTATTAATTTATTTACTGACTTATTTGTTATTGCATATCCTGAAGATATTAATTACATAATACTTACATTTCTCAATAACCAAGCTAATTGTTTAAATAATTTACCTGTATTCATATCTAAAAACCAAGCTCAACACATCCAAAAGTGTATTTATTCTACATTTTTTCTTTGCATTCTGGCAGTGTTTTAGTTTTTTGTGTGCATAAAAGACTATGAATAAAAATAATAATAATAAAGAAAAAAAAAATAGCAAAAAGGCAAATTACTGTACATTACATTCTCAGACATTTTGGTAATTAATGACGGATGACATATTTTATCCACATTCTTATTCGAGTATTGAGTGTGACAGGTCCAAAAGTTGTAGTAGCATTGCAAGAGTTTTGTAATAATTTTGTTTGTAATGCATATTGAGACATTTTCGGTTCTGCAATTTACCATGATCCTGCTGTTAGCACCTTTTCAAACATAATCCTTGCTCATAAATCCATGAGATGTATATGTTTCTCATAATGAAAGTAAATTGTCTTATATCTTTATGAGTATTGTGGCCAAGTAGTTCTTATTAGGTGCTTCTCATTGATTGGGTGCTGCTGGGAGTCGGTGATGGAAATCTTTGCCAGTCAGTCATTCCCACATGACACTTAAAGAGGCACATCTTAAACCACTCTTGTTGCGGAAGCAATTACCGCACCGATGATGCAGATGGTAGAACCAATAAAGTGCTTAATCGCTTAAAAGAATGATTTTTCTATTAGCTTAGGTCTTTTGTTTTGTGTTAGAACCACTGAAGACCCAAAGGAGTAGCTAAGAAGGTGCGCGATATTTGAAGATGTGTGTATTAAGGTGTGTGATATTTGACTGTGTGTGTGTGTGTATGTGTGTACATTGAGGTGTGTGGTATGTGATATTTGATGGTGTGTGTTGTGGTGTGTATTGTCTGTGATATTTCACTTTGTTTGTTTGTGTATACTGAGGTGTGTAAATGTTATGTCATATGATTGGGTGTTGTTGAGTTCTGTGAAACACACTCATGTGGTTAAATTTGAAAAACTCCTTAACCTCATTCATCAATTCGAAATAAACTTTTGCTACACCAGTCAATAGTTTGAGAAACTGGGAATTAAACTATATTTTGCATCATTTTAGGAGAAATAGGTAGCAACCTATATCTCCCATTCCTTGGAACAATAGTTATTTTAGTTTCTTAAGTAACTCCAAACTGAGTTCTGGAGGAAAATAAATAAGGTTCCAAAATGGTTAGACGATCCATTTTAGTTGCCCCAAGAACATTTAGTTATGTGAAAACATTTTAATTAAAAATAATCATAATAAAATCAATTTGTGCAGTGGAAAAGTTACATGGATGCAGATAAATAACCTTCATTTTAAGAGTGTATAAACTTTACATGTATGCACGCACTAACCCTTCTACAGTATAACTATTAGACACTCACATCTTAAAGCACTTTTTATATTTGTATTGATTTGGTTCACCTATATCACTTTTGTCAGATTGTGAAAGATTCAGACTATTGTTTTTGTCATTTTAACCAAACATTATGCAGTTTCTAAAACAATTACCAGCCAAATGAATAATAAATCCATACTTGTCAATTTTTTTTGTCAAGTCATTTTGGCCATTAGAATGTTTTCATTTTGGACCCTGGGCATAAATACCACAAAAGCGTTGTCATACAGACATTTTAAAGCAAATAAAAGCAGAAATTGATTTCTCGTGTAATTGCAAAATTTAAGCAGCTCACCTCTTATTTGCTATACACAACTGTAAGGCCTAAAGATACTGATATATTAGCATTATAACGTCATGATTTTCTGTAAATCTGACACAATGAAACAATGAAGGAACAAGCTGTATTGTAAAAAGGTGCTATATATATATATATATATATATATATATATATATATATATATATATATATATATATATATACTTTTGACTTGAAATAGCTGGCAGGAATGTACAGTAATCACAATAGTAGGAAATTATGTATCATTAATTTTTTTAGGTTTAACCACTAGGGGAGCATTAGCCCACAACAACACCTTCCTAACTCTGTGAGGGTGTTTGTGTGTATGCATGTGTGAGTGTAAACATGTATTTGCATTTCTAATGGCTCTTGGCAAACACTCACAATCTGCAGTATGGGATCTGTTGTCTGATATTAGAGCTGTTTGACTTGATGTCACAAACCCTTCATTTAAGCATCATGAACATCATCAACCAAATCATCAAAATATCCTCTATTAGTATTAGAAATGCTGGTATTGTTATCAACATACATCAATATACATCAATACAACAACACATCCCTCCATTTGGCAGATTCTTTCTGACTGACTTTAATGGTGGCTTGACCAGATTCTCCTGAGCCATTCACATTTACAAAAGACTCACTAATCAGCAACAGTGTCACTGGGTCTTGCCTGTTAGTAACTTATAGAAGCAATTTAGAGAAGCAGGTTATAACGGTTAGGTCGAGAGGGGCATTTGTGGAAAGCTGAGCTTTGTATCGTACTAGAGGCCATTATTGAGACCGTAAATATGCCATTACAGCTGTTAAGGGTGAATTATAGCAGCAGAGGAACGCTAAAAGCTTAAAGTCATGTTGTTGTTTTGGGGTCAGTGGACACACACTCCAAAAATAAAGAGAGTTGACCTTATTGTTTATTAGCTTGTTTCTGCCTGTGGCTGTAGCGCAAATGTTAATATTTGTGCTAATAGCAGCAACTAAATAGTGAGCAGCCTGGAGAGTGCTAATGCAACCTTGATCAAAATGAATGAATCATTAAATAAAATGTCTAAAATAAGCACTTATAATAAGAAAAACTCATTTACAGAAATACTTTTCATGGCAATGCATTCATGATCCAGCCTTACAGGCTCTTGCGAAGAAAATTCATCCACGTTCTTACGTATGAAGCCTCCGGACTAGTAATTTTAAGCATGTCTTTTTTATTGAAAACTACATGTTTTCAGATGAAACACCTAAATCATTTCAATTATTGTATTGTTGTGGTTTTATTATTATTTAACCCTTATGCGTTGTTGGGGACGTAAGTTGAGTCTTATTTTGGCCACAACTTTCTCTGTGTTTGAGCTAATGGAATGATTTTTGGTGACAAATCTTATTTTGACCCATATTTTGGGAAAATGCTGAAAATTTAAATTTTTCTAAAACTTAACGGTACACTCTGGGAAAATTCACTACCCTTTTGTTTTGTTCGTGGATGAAAACATCCACTAAATTAAACTGCTGTAAAAATGTTTTTTTTCATTTTTTTTTTTTTTTTTTTTTTTTTGTGTAAATCTATTAACCAACCTCAGTCCTGATCAAAACTACCAAATGTTTAAAACAACATTTGGTTGTTGGTGTTGTTGGTGGCTGTTTTTGCCCCATTGACATCCATTATAACGACATTTTTTTTTATTGCAAAGCCATGACACCATACAATCATGCATTCTTGATTGTTTGTGGTTTTCCCTTTGGGAAGAGGTAAAATTTGTTATTTTTACAGTTGACCAACAATCAAGAATCTCACATACACAAACACTATAATTTGTTGTTATACTCCATATAACTCCATATACAAGCCAGAAACGAAGCCTTTTTTTGCACAGGCCTATCTAAAGGATTAATGGTCCCACCTAGTGATCAACTGTAAAAATAACAAATTTTACCTTTTCCCAAAAGGGAAAACCACAAACAATCAAGAATGCATGATTATATGGTGTCATAGCTTCGCAATCAAAAAATTTTGTTATAATGGAAGTCAATGGGGCAAAAACAGCCAACAACAACAAATTAGGGAGAAAAAAATGTAAATCTAATGCTGCACAAAAAGTAAAAATGCATCAAAGCCAATGTTGTTACTAAACTTTGACATGCCCAAGACTGTTATAAAAAGTAAAAAAAAATCCAGCCACAATTACTTTTATATTGAAAATAAGTCACTTTGTGTTTTTTTTCCCCCCAAATCAGTGACATCATTTATGAACTTTGCAATTAAAGAGTTAAAATTTTGGATTTAAAAAAAAAAAAAAAACATTTGGTAGGTTTGATCAGGACTGAAGTTGATTAACAGATTTATGCAAAACAAAACTGAGAAAAAATATGAAACTGACACATTTTTACAGCAGTTTAATTGAGTGGATGTTTTCATCCCGGACATAACAAATGGGTAGTGAATTTGAACAATGTAATTACCTTAAAATGCAGTGTGTAACACAACTCTAAGTGAATGAAAACATCCTGCAAAGTTTTAAATCTAAAAGTGCACCGTGTTTAAAGTTATTGTCTCTGAAAAGACAAGGGAAGTCCTGGCCTAGTGGTTTGACTCCTAACCTTAGGGTTGTGGGTTTGAGTCTCGGGCTGTCAATTCCATGGCTTAGGTGCCCTTTTTTTTTTTTTTTTGCATTCGTCTGAATGAAAAAGCTAATAAATGTTTTGCCACTAGATGACGCTTTTGGAGCAGTAAAATATCGGTTTCCCCGGTAATGCTGTAGCTACACAAAGCAGCTTTATCAAGCATTAAAGGCATGATTAAATGAGACAAATCGGACCAATCACTGCAGAAAAGCCTCACGCAAAGGAAGGGTTTGGAAAAATGAATCGCTGAGCAAATCATTTAGGAGTCGCTGAGCAAACAAGGTAAGTTAAATGCATATAATAAGACAATGAAAGTGTTTATGAATTGGCACGCATATCAACCTGTCAACATGTACTCCAAAAACCAGAAACTTTCATTACCCCTAATAGGCGCACTTTAATAATATTAATAATAATAATAATAATAATCATCATCATCATCATCATAACAATACATAATTGTAAAAAAAAAAAAAAAAAAAAAAAAAAACATTAAAATTTCAAACTGTTTTTCTTTATAGCAATAGGTTTATATATATCAATACAATCACTGGTTCAGGTACGTTATATTTTGTAGTTTTTGCCAGTTAATGGATGCTGTTATCCACAGTGGCTTATAGCTCCCAGTGCAAGGTGGTCTCAAAAGCCATTTTCAAGGTTTATATGTCTCCTGTACATAGTAAGCTCCTAGGACCCGTAACCT
Source organism: Carassius auratus (assembly GCF_003368295.1). Taxonomy (NCBI): domain Eukaryota; kingdom Metazoa; phylum Chordata; class Actinopteri; order Cypriniformes; family Cyprinidae; genus Carassius; species Carassius auratus. The sequence goes on along the minus strand of NW_020526298.1, from coordinate 21,960 downwards.
TTGCTTTGGCAGCACAGATATTTAATCATTACACACAATATTTAACTCTTCTCAAACTCTGTCCATGTTAAACCATAGATACAAAGTAAAAAAAAATCTAACACTTTGTAAGGCTAAAATTGGGCCAGCACACAAGGTCCTCGGTCACCCATTAATTATCTTCTCTGAAGTGCAACAGACCTTCATTTAATATTAAACCTTCACAGTCCACTGTTTTTCTTCAAACATGGCTGGGGACATAAAATACATAGCAGATCTGACTCTTGTGATTAATATATAAGTTTTGTCCTATCAATCTCTGGATATGAGTTTTCCTTTGGAATGTGGGGGTGATTAATATCAGTTCCCAGTGCTCAGATCTCCCTTTGTATTTCATTTAATCAAAATGGAAGGAGGGGATTAGAAAGAAAGAGAGAAAGATGGGAACGGGAGCTGCGTGAATAATGCCATTTCTGGAGAGGCCTTATTTAATTTACTGCAGGTCGATGGAGGTTCTCCAATTGCCTCTTCTGGATTAATAAGTAACCCACACGAGCTGTCCATCAGTGCCCATCTCCCATTAGATCTCTGAAATGGGCCCCAAATTGCCTGCTTGGGACGGACCTGATGGAAAGTGCACTCTCTTGCCTCCTGCTTTCCATCACTCACTCTTTCTCCCTTTCGACGATATGTACACATTCTCTATTACAGTCAAAAAGATTGAATGGAGATAGAAGGAATAAAACCATGCCATCTCATCAGTCTGCAGAATGAACTACATGGAACAGATTCAATATTGAAGATGTGGGCTGCTGTGCGATTTAATCGAAATGAAGCAGATTCTTCAAAGCCTTCAACTCGCATTTGGCTTGTTAGCACAGGCAAACTCAGTAAAAAGCTCTGATTGAAGCGTTTCATGATAAGCATCAACAAATCAGGCTGCTTTATTTTCGTTGAGTCTTTTTATATCAGTAAACAGATTAGCATTAATTCTGTTGCAGGTCAAGGATGTAATATATACTGTCACGGGAGGAGCACAAGACAGACACAGTGGGCGTGGCGTCAGGCCTCGGAGAGGCTTTTATTAACAGAAATCATAAAACAAAGGGAATGAAAGTGGCCAAAAAGGGGGAAAGTGTCCAAAATAACAGGGAATCTGGTGTCCTCGTTGTGCTGCGGGGTTCGTGTGGGTCAGGCAGTGTTCATGGAGGAAGGGTCCAGGTAAGGGGCGGAGTCCGGCGGCCGCACGCGCTCCCCTCCTTGGTCCGGGGCGCGAGGGGCGGCGGCTTCCTCTAGCGGCCGCATCTCTCTCGTCGGCCGCGGCGCTGGTAGGGGATGGACGGCCCGGCATCCTGGCCCGTCGGCCGTGTATACGGGTGCGGTTCCCATCCGGATCGCGGGTCCGGCAGCTCACGTCTTGGTGGCGCGGGAGTCCCTCAACGCACCCTTCCTGGACCCACGAGGACACCAGTGTGCATGCACGGGGAAGAGACCGGTCTCCTGAGGAGAGGCGCGTTGGGCTTTTAAACAGCGGCGGTAATGAGGCTCCACTTCCTTCAGGTGTGCCCCATCACACGCCGCCAGCCCTGACTCGTCCAGCGCCCCTCCTCTCACACACCCACTCCAGTCGGGAGCCTGGTGAAGGGCGGCGATTTAGGACGGGGTGCCGGTGACAATCAGGGAGGAGGCAGCTGACTCGTCACATTCCCCCTCCCAAGCGACATCCCCGTCCCCAGGGCGCCACCCACACGGGAGTGCTACCATCCTCAACCAGGCTCCAAACGGTCGGAGTGGGCGGGGCTTCCTCTCCGGGCGGTCCTCCCTCTCGCAGCGCACCAGAACAGGGACAGAGAAACCGGGTTTTAGTGACAGCCTCAACCAACCACAGGGTAAAATGACAATGGAAAAGTCACTTACCCCTTGTGTGGCTGGGAGGCTGTCCCCAGTTTTCCTCCGTCCCAGTCTGGGTTCTCACGAACGTTTGCAAGCGAGAGGGGGTGACGTCACCAGACGTTTCCCAACTGCGCTGTCTAGGCTCCGCCTGCCCGCATTCTCCACCAGTGTCACGGGAGGAGCACAAGACAGACACAGTGGGCGTGGCGTCAGGCCTCGGAGAGGCTTTTATTAACAGAAATCATAAAACAAAGGGAATGAAAGTGGCCAAAAAGGGGGAAAGTGTCCAAAATAACAGGGAATCTGGTCTCCTCGTTGTGCTGCGGGGTTCGTGTGGGTCAGGCAGTGTTCATGGAGGAAGGGTCCAGGTAAGGGGCGGAGTCCGGCGGCCGCACGCGCTCCCCTCCTTGGTCCGGGGCGCGAGGGGCGGCGGCTTCCTCTAGCGGCCGCATCTCTCTCGTCGGCCGCGGCGCTGGTAGGGGATGGACGGCCCGGCATCCTGGCCCGTCGGCCGTGTATACGGGTGCGGTTCCCATCCGGATCGCGGGTCCGGCAGCTCACGTCTTGGTGGCGCGGGAGTCCCTCAACGCACCCTTCCTGGACCCACGAGGACACCAGTGTGCATGCACGGGGAAGAGACCGGTCTCCTGAGGAGAGGCGCGTTGGGCTTTTAAACAGCGGCGGTAATGAGGCTCCACTTCCTTCAGGTGTGCCCCATCACACGCCGCCAGCCCTGACTCGTCCAGCGCCCCTCCTCTCACACACCCACTCCAGTCGGGAGCCTGGTGAAGGGCGGCGATTTAGGACGGGGTGCCGGTGACAATCAGGGAGGAGGCAGCTGACTCGTCACAATACATACTGTACTTCAGAAGCAAGCCAGTGTTTGTATTCCAACCCATGAGCCATGAGTCCACAAGCAATGTATTTATGTTTTGTAAACCCATCATCAACCTGTGAATATTATCACAGATTTAATGCCCATGAAATCCCTCAGGTACATGAGGGTCCTGTTTATTTTCTTCACTAACAGTGATATCATGGCACCTGCTGCGGCATCAACATCCTACAGTGTTCAAAAGTCATTAACTAGTAAGGCAACAATGGCAGGTCTGGAGGACACATGTTATTACTAATGCAAGCCTGGGTTTAATTACCATCATTCACTGTCTTTGTCTCTCGCTCTCTTTTTCTCTCACACACACTCACTTACTCACTGTATTGCACACTTCCTCTCTGTCTCTTATACAAAAACACAAATTAGGCCCAAGCAGTAATTTTACAGCTGAATCTGATAAGATAAAACACAGATGAAAGGGGCTTTCTGAGCTAGTTTATCTGTTTAGGATCAGAATCAATGCACATTACCTAGCCATTGTGTATATCGCGTTTCACAAGTTTGGGGCCAGTAAGATTTATTCACCAGGGATGCATTCAGTTATTTTCTAATCAAATGGGATAATACAAATATTTATAATGTCCCAAAAGATTTCTAATTCAAATTAATTCTGTTCTTTTTTTTTTACTTTATATTCATTAGAGAATAATAATAAAAAAAAAGTTTCACAAAACTGTTAAGCATTTTGCACTGATAAAAAACATGGCTGCTGAAAATTCAAAGTAGGGGTAACTGCAGCCTGGAGCAATGGGCGTGGCAAAAGGTGGGCTTGTCGAAAGGTTTCTCATTGGTGGAAAGAAAGGTAGGGGGCATGGCAAAAGGTTTAGTGGAAACTGGCTGTTCCGCCTGAAAGCGAGCCATACTGTTAATCGCTATTGGCCTAAAACCAATTGAAATTCATCTAATGTAAAAACAGCGTTAATGATTTAAAGAATATTATTTTGAATTACTTTCGAAAGTATCTTCAAAACGGCTTACTGACGTAATCACCACCGCATGTTTAGGTCTTAGTTTATTAGTAATCAAAAACAGATTACAATTATTTTTGAGAATACAAACGTCTCTTAACACGGTTAGTCGCACTTGCTGTTCTTAAGTTAAACTAATTTAAAGTCCGCTGTATTTGTTAACATAAGTGAACTAACAAGAACAAACAATGTACAGCTGTATTTTTATTAACTAACAAAGTTTAATAAATACCGTATCAAATGTATTGCTCATAGTTAATGTTAGTTAATACATCAGTCAACAAATGAAACTTTATTGTAAAGTGTTACACTAGAAAACTAGGTTTTGCCTGATGGAGAAAAATTAGTAAAAATTAAAAAACAAATACATTTAAAAATTAGTCAGAAGAGTTTAGTAACCTTGTTTTAAGTGACATTAACCAATTAAGCAAACAGACACAGCTTTATCTACTAAAACATTTATTTAGATTTCAGTTTCAGTCACCAATTCAAGTAAATAGATAGATAAACCACTCATTCATTCATTCTGTAGTAGCAGTCCATAGAACAGAATCCAGCAAACTCTTTGTCTGAATAGAAAGCTGTGAAGATGCCCTTCTTTCCAAGAACACAGTATCTACAGGCTTCACATCTGCTGAGCTCCAGCTCTACTCTGTATGTATTCCTCACATCTGGACTGACAGACTTCCAGTCAACCATTCCTAGACAAGAGAAAAACAAATGTTGAGAGATTCAAACAAGAAGTAACCAATAAGTAGAATAAAATATCCAATAAAAAAAGAAGTGCAAGTGTCTGAGAGTGCAAGTCTGCAGCCAGACCCTTCTCCATTATATTATAATACAACTGTACTACTGACTCTTCCCTGAGTACCAAAAGTACATATGCTTCCTGTGCATGGTTTCTAAAAGAATGGAATCAGAAAAAAGTTGACTGGCACTCATCTATACCACAGGTTAAACTAATATTTACATTTACATTTATTCATTTAGCAGACGCTTTTATTCAAATCGACTTACAAATGAGGACAGAGTTGAAGCAATCAAAAACAACATAAAGAGCAATAATATATAAGAGCTATAACAAGTCTTAGTTAGCTTAACACAGTACACGTAGCAAGGGCTTTTAAATAATATAATAAATAAAAAGAAAACAGATAGAATAGAAAAAGAACAAAGCTATTTGGTTAATGTGCATGTGTCACTCCAACATGTTGTATTAACTTCAAAAGAGTGAATGTCCTTCGAGTGCACTTTGGGCAATGGTACAGTCAAGGCATGAGGATCTAATACAAGAGGCAAATCATTCGGAGGAAAGTTACTGACAGTGCTTGTCTCCATCTTCTAATGTTGACAATGTGCCTCTGAAGGAAAGTCAGTGTCTTTCTCAGGTATGGTGGATATGCAATGTCGAAAGCAAAATACATCCACAAGGCTGTTATGAAGCTTCATCACGGCTGATGCACTGACACACATCTATTCCATCTTCTGTCACCACACTGAGCCCTCGAACTGTGATTGACATTTTACAGTCAGTATCCATCAGGTGTATGGTAGGAAAGGTGTAGCCGGGTCCCCCTTTCATAAAATAAATAAATAAAAAGAATAATAACAACAACAACAATAATAATAATAGTAATAACGAGAAAAAAAAAAGAAAACCCTTTTCAGATTCATCAGATTCTGTTGCATCCTCTTTGGCTCAGACAGTGTAGCTACATACAGTGCAGAACTGCAGAAACAATCAGAAGACTAATGCATAAGATTCACAATGTACAATGCATTTCATGTTCTTGTATACACTGATAAATCTTACATTGCTTTCTAAAACTATTGCTTTAAATTTTTAACAGATGGGCTAAAAAGGTACAGAAGAATAATATATTACCTGAAAAGATTTGAAACAAGATATTTTCAAGGAGGATACATCCTCCTCAGACATTCCTTCCGTGCTTTCTCAGCGTTTCCAGGAGAATGTTCCTGCCGTGTGGTCTTTGACCGTCGAGGGGTCTGGATGTTTTTCTGATACTCACTTTGTAGCACATTCACATGTGCCTCAACAGACATTGAATCCTCCCCAAAACAAGCTTCCTTCATCAGAACAACAGAAGCAGATCATGCTTAGACCATGACAGATGTGAAAAACATCTAAATACTTACTGAACAAGGTGCTTTAGATATAAAAAATACTAAAAACATTGAACTGCGTAAACATTAAGATGATGGTCAGGCAGTGAAGAAGTGGAGTACATACAAAAATGATTTAAATGTCTGTAGTACATTGTCTTCCTTACATTAACCTGCACTAAATGAAAATGTAAAATTGATTAACAGTGCACAAATAAATGATGCATATGGCAGTGTGCTTACATATTCTACAATAACCTTCAAGTGGAGCACATTCTGCTTTACATTTCAGGTTTAGGGATGTGTCAGATGTGCTTAAAATACAAATTTGACTGATTGTCATTTTCCAGCAAATAAAGATTACAACATCTTGTTACTACAATATTGTGTGTGATTATGTTGATAGAGATAAATCAATGGTTAAAAAACAATTTAACTTACACAGTCATTTCTTTCTACATTTCTCCGGAAAGGATCTTCACAACCAGTGTGTTGGCAGCTTGAATATACTTTGCATTAGTTGCACACCTGGCAGAAAGGTAGAAACAAACTCTAAATTAGAGTTTTTTTTTTATTTTGTCTAATCATCTTCAGATCGTGAATTGATCATAGTACAGTTGTAATAGCAGAGGTGGTAATAATTATTATACTTACAGGATGTATTCTGTACTCTATTGTACAAAAAGGATGCAGATATAAACTATCATCTCTGAAGGATTTGCCGTCGATGCGGTCATCGTTTTGTCTCACTGTACATATGTCTGTCAACAACAATAAACTAATTACTAAAGTTGCAAGATATAACGCAAAGGAAAAATTATGATCGTATTGTAACAAACTTATCTTAATATACATATTTGTGGTATATAAAGTATAGATAAACGTTAGGGGTGTAACGGTTCACAAAATTCACGGTTCGGTTCGATACGATACACTGATGTCACGGTTCGGTTCGGTTCGGTTCGATACGTTTTAGATACAGCAAAATGTAAAAACATCTCAACTTTTCAGAATGCCGCAAGCGCACTGCGGGTCATGTGACAAGAACCAACCAATCAGCTTCATCCTTTCCCGTAACAACGTTGAGAGCTCAGCCAAGATGAAGGAACAGCTGATCATAGTTGTATATGGATTGCAATTTTGAAATAAATTCAGTAGCAGAGCTACTGCAAGCGATTTTTAGAGCTGCAAATCCATTTATCCTTCGCTGAAATTTCCGCGTCTCATGGAGAGAGCACGTCATTGTTGCTTAGCAAAGACAGACGCCTCAGGAGAAAGACGCGCTTAGCGTTTTCCATGCGTTTTTAGGCACGATATGTGAACGGCCCCTAAGGCGCTCGCTCACTCAGCACGCGCTGAAGGCTCGTTGCAAAATGTCTAATGCATTTAACAGACCAGAAATATAAGATCCTAAAATAACCAACAGGTCTGGTGTTTGGGTTGGATTCCCTGTAAGCTATAGTGTCTAAATGCTGCAGGGATAGTTTGCTGCGTGCATGTTTCTCCTTTTTTTCGTCTTTTCCCAGATAGTACTGACGCATATATCCCAGATATTCCCGCTGGTTTTTTTTTTTTTTTTTTTTGTAATCCCGCTGGTGTACCCTGTCATGTTGCAGATGCGACATACCGTTGTTTATTTATCCACCACTCTCTTGCCATCACCATTATAGCTTAAAGGGAATCCAAAGTGCACCCAAACACCAGACCTGTTGGTTATTGGAGGATCTTCTCATTTCTAGTCTGTTAAACGCATTGGCTATTTTGCAACGAGCCTTCAGCGTGTACTGAGTGAGCGAGCGCCTGCTGAGTAGCCTAACATAAACATATAAGATGGTGTTTTTTTCTTCTTCGGGAGTGTCAGGGGCGTTGCCTGTTACGTTGTTTGGGTTATTGGGCTACCTTGTTGAACGCATATCATTATATTTCTTTCTCTCTCTTTTTTTTTTTTTTTCCAAATATAATTAATTACTCCAACGAACCGTTCGGTATACATAATGCGTACCGCGTACCGAACCGAAAGCGTCGTACCGAACGGTTCAATACGAATACGCGTATCGTTACACCCCTAATAAACGTATAAACGATGAATAATTACCTCACGTCTTATCGCCGCCACCTTGTCTAAGGAAATTACGTAAATGTATATTTACTGCTGATTGGCCAGCACAGTAAAACTCCTTTCACCAATGAGAAACCTTTTGGCACGCCCATGCTTTTTGGCACACCCCTACCTTTCGGCGCGCCCATTACTCCAGGCTGCAGCTACTCCTATCTCGAAAATTCAGCTTTGCCATCATATAAATAAATTACATTTTAAAATATATTCAAACAGAAAGCAGTTATTTAAAATTGCAATAATATTTCATAATATTAATGTTTTTACTGTGTTTTTGATTAAGCAAATGCACCCTTGGTGAGCAAAAGCGATATTGTGTGTGTATTTCTATAAGGGCATGTACACTTTAGCTTAATCGTTTCTAAAATCTGCAATAAGTTCATCCTGAACTAATATGGGTTGACACTGATGTAGCCATTTGGATCATATTTTAAAAACAACGCCAATGACAATTTATCATAAAGTGTCTTTTACGCTGTGGCACACTTAATTGTGGGGTTTATTAATGTGCTGCTCTCTGACTGGATCAGTCTGCAGTGACAAACTAATTCATTAGACCTCAGTGATGTAAAACAGTTTTACCAGCCAGTCTTAAAAAAGGTTGTGTTTGTCTGTTTTGAATTAAAGAGAAATTAATATTAACATTAAGAAGATTTAGTGTTTGTTGTGTTGTTCCGATGCATATATTTAACCAGTTTTAAAATACATAATTTACAATAAAAATATTTATATATAGGTCTCCAGTGGTTAAAAACATTGTTAACACAGATATCTCTGGTTTGATCTCAGGGGGTGAATTGTTATAACACCTTTTACTTCTTCACCAGTGTTTATGCACTTGAGAAAGACACTTAGTCTATGGTTACTTGTTAATACAATACTGTACTGCAGGATACGGTAAAACACACTGTTGACTATATTAGATTCAGAAGGCATAATTCAATTGTTTCAGTTGGTTGTGTTAGCTTCTCGACGTGTCTGTTAAAATATCTTTCTAACACAGATAACTAATTTCAAACTTCTAATGATAATATATGCAGCAGTATGTGCCAAATGTGTTCTATGGATCTGTATATATGTACATATGTATGTATATATCCCTGAGCCTAGACCAGGGTCGTAATAATATATACAAATCTTGAAATTGACCAGTGCTTGAAAGCAGTGGTTAGTATCTTGCCTTGATACATTTCATACATAGAAAGACAAAAGCCAGTTGCATTTCATGAATAGTAAAGTCTGCACTTCTTTTCAAAATAGGTTTCATGCATGAAATGGTATTGAAGCTGACTTAAAATTTCTGTTGATGCAGTGCAACTGGCTTATGCCTTTTTTTTGTATGAAATACATTAAAATTTAAAATAATCTTGTCATGAAATACTGCATGAAATATCCATAAAATAGAGACACCCAAACTTTGGGACCCAGCTGTATTTTTGGGAACTTTCTATGCCTCTATGTGACCTCTATGTATTTTAATGAATTTGTATTAATAATTAAAATGCTGAATAGTCTGGACTGGACTAAATCAATCACTGGACCGAATCCCTTTAAAAAAAAAAAAAAAAAAAAAAAAATTATATATATATTATTGTTGTCCAACAACAACTCTAAATTATTTATTTGTCATATACTCAAATTTTGGTGCTCATTCCTTCATAAGCTTTGGCAGTGATTCATAGTTTCTAAGAGGACTCACTGAACCATGGCTGGGGCAAAAAGAAGTCATTGTCTTTTAGCCTGATAGGTCTCTGCTTTTTAATCATCTCGCTGAGTGAGTCTGGAAACTAAGCCAGTTGAGGTCATTATAGCCACAGGCGAAAGAAGCTCCTCCTATAATGGTTTGGTCATCATTTATCACTATCCATCATTAAACCGAGGATGAAGAGATATCTGAAAAGAGCTACACCTCATAGGTAAAGATAAAGTGAGATGCAAGGAAAGTGACTGCAAAGGTCAATGAGGAGAGGAAAAGAGTAAATAGAGAAAACTGGCAAAGAAACAATTGAAATAGAAAAAAATCACAAGCAGAGTTGAATATTTTTGTTTTGCCCTTCTCATACAACCATCTCCGCATTCTATGCTAAATGATCATTAAAAATAAAGCATGCCATCTCAGAAGCATAGATACATTTAGAAATGTTTTCCGCAGATTTTAAATGTTTGGTTAACACTGCAAGATTGCTTCAGATGAAGACACCTGATGAAATGGCGTTGGCGGAGGAGGCTCTGCTGGAAAACAAAAGATTTATCTGTGAGAAATCAAGATGGCAGCTGATACGGATCCTAGTGTTTGCTTAATGAGGAGAAAACCATGGGGGAAAGAGAGAGAGTCAGTCGGTTGCAGGAGAGCTGAATTGGAAATTAGAGGAGACAATACTCAGCAGACAACCCAAATGTCAGAGAATGAAGAAAAACAGCGTCTTGTGTACGTGCATACAGGGATATAAATTATTCATTTGAAAATATTCCTCTTAATTTTGCAGTGTTTAATGACACTTCTGTGTCAGTGGTCATCAGTGTCTTTCTGGCGCTTTTATCGAGTCTCTGTTCTAAAGTTTAGACTTTGAAAGTAGCACAATAGCCCTTCTGACACGGTTGTATTACTTCCACTTCTGAAAAAGGTTTTATAATACTCAATAAGAGCAATGTAAGTGGACGCATCTGTGTAACGTTATTGTTTGAAGGTCTTTGTTAATCCATTCGCCACCGTTCCCTGCCAGTTGTCACTATTCCAGATTGTGCCCTGAAAACACAAGTCACATCAATAGAATATAAATGAGATACTGTAGGGTGAGGCCTTAGAGGTTGTTGAAAAAGCTCTTCAGACACCCTTTGCCAGGATCTTTTTATGTGCTGCTGCTTCATCAAAGCAGCCTCGAGACTCTCGGGAAGATTATGAGGAGTGTGTCATGTCAGACTGCCTGAGCTGTCCATAGTGGAGATGCCAAATAACCCCACAGCTTTACATTAACCTCACGTCACATTCATTCACAATATAAGGTGTTACACTGCTGTGTTTACTCTCTCGGATTTGGCTTAAATCAAAGTTCATACATCTATCCAACTGGCTGGATTTATGGTTTACCACATGGACCTTCTGGCCTACTCCTCTAAAGCTATAAGTGAAGAGAACTTTAACACTAATGTAAAAGAGGTTAACTCCAGCGTTTCTCAGATTGGGGATTTCAGGTGCAACCATCACAAATAACTGCCAGCAGCCTGGGTGATACTGTCATTTTCCATATATATATATATATATATATATATATATATATATATATATATATATATATATATAAAATGCCTTGGACCAAACTAAAATCATAATGTTAGATCGGATCTCCACACCAGATAACAATTAGCCCCGGATGCAGAACAACTAGTCAGCAGCACTGTTAATACCCAAACCCTGTTAGCAGCAAGTCTACCCAAAATCAGCGTTTAACAGTCTTCTGTCATTCAAGAAGTTGACAGAGGAAAGCCAGAGAAGAGCAGAAGCAGGATACAAAGTGATGATGGTAAAAAAGTTTAAAAAAGTTTATTGAACAATCTTAGTTGCGTATGTCTCAATGTTCAAACTTCATCTGACCAGCACAAATGTAACATGTGCTGTTATACCAAAACTGCAGCATCCCATAAACCTTGGGTTTCCATAAAAATTCTGTCTTATCCATCTCTTATTCATACAGACAAACAGTTCATGGAAACCCGCAAACATGAGATTGAACAACAATGAAAATGCATAAGCAAGGACAAATGAACAGGAAATGTAATATACAGAAACATAATAAATTAATAAACAAAATAAATTAATAAACAATAGAAATACTTACATTATATAGTGAAAATCATAAAAACAATCAAATAAAAAATAATAATCAAATACTAAATCATAAGAATGACTAATGATTATAAAATGATTATGTGGAACAAAAACAAACATAAAACTAAAAAAAAAACACCACACAAAATTTGCACATGAGGATCTAAGGATCCTTCAATAATTTAAATGCTAACTGGAAACCAGAACTTTTTTGACTGCAATATCACACTAACAAGAGTTGTGCAAGTTTTTGTATCTATTTTTACTCCACCAAAGAAAATAATATGATATTAAATCAGAGAATCAAATGATAAGCGCCTCAGGTAAGCACATGAGTGTTTCATCCCTAATAAATATCTGTGCTTGATTAGTTATTTTAAATCCGATTTAGGAACATTAATTGGGGTGTAGGAGTCTTGTTTTATTTCTGAATAAAATTTATATTTTGCATATCTCCTTTGTCTGACACATCCATTTCAGGTCTTGGAGTCTCTACTAATGAGCTGATGATCTGAATCAGATGTGTTTGATAAAGGAGACATAGAAAACATGCAATGTTGGGGGGGCTCCAAGAATGTGATTGAGAACCCCTTGTTTAGAGAATTATAGAGTAAAAACTCATAAAGACAGTTACATTGCATTCTTAAATAAACAAGTTTTTCTGAATGCATTTCTGAACAAATGAAATCAAAAGCTGTAATGAGAATGCAGGACTGCAGAGTTGACTGACAGTGGGGGGATGTGCAATGCTTTTAGCTTGTACAGAGTCTGTGCTGCAGTGTGGGGTTATGAAATGGGCCTTTGGGTCTAATGTTTAGTTGTTGGTATGACTCAATATGTATACAGTTTGTACAGTTATAGCAGTGGTTCTATTTTACATCTTAATTATAAAGTATGCACTCCCCAGGCATTTTATATTGTCAAAAGATAAAGAACCATAGTTTTAAAGCTGTACTTACTTACATAATACTCCAAACAAGTGTTGTGTTATTTTTTTTATTTTATTTTATTTTTTCTCCACAGACTAGGACACCTCAGTGCTTCATCTAAACACCTGAAGAGATGATGGCTTCTCAACACAATGGTTAAGAGCTACCTGTCAGAACTGTGTCTAACTTAAGTGAACGCCATTGAAATTCTGTTGTAATTGTGTTGTTGTGAGTGTGCGCGTACAATAAAGTACACTTATGCAGCAGCACTCTTTACTTATCTCGAAAGTTTCTTCATTATTGTCCCCAGAGCTGTCCAAAATTCTCATTAAAGGGGAAGGTGAAATAAGACTTGATGAGTCTGTTTTTCAACTACAGCATTGATAGTTTTTAGTTTTAAGGTGGATCTTTGTAATAAAGACCATTTTAGTTATATTAATGAAACTTTGGCATTGGTGAAGAGATACTATAGCCTTACTAATTATGTTATGGTGCTAGAAAAAATATGGAAACATTGTACAAAAAAATATTTCTGTGATCTAATTTTGTGTATTTAAAAATAAATCACTTAAGTTAATCTTTACCTGGGAGTTACTATAGTTGTTTATATTGTTTGACTTTTAAATATCCTGTGCGAATCCCAATGGCAGCTACCCTGAAGCATTAATCTGTGCTGTTGCCCGATACTAAAGCAAGCACTCAGCGGTCAGTCTTCTCTCCTGCCACCTCCACTATGTGCTATTAGATTAGCCAGCCCAGGATGTCCTGGGTAGGTAAACACTGCTAAAGGTCAGGATGGAAATATCGATGGGCTCAGCTCAACACAGTGACATTTGAGCTTGGCCGTGTAAGGGTTGTATTAAGTGTTCGATATCCAGCTGTTGTGATGGTGATTGTAGTGAATGTGATGGTTCTCTTGGATGCATGAATGTGAAAGATGCACAATTATAAATAGAAAGACACTTCCTTTCAGTGATACGTGAGCTTCAATGTCAAGAGCTGAATTTTTAGCAGACATTATTCCCTTCTTCAGTGTCACATTATCCTTCAGAAATAATTATAATACTGTATGCAGATTTGCTGCTCAAGAAACAAAGGTAAATGTTATCAATGTTGAAAACGGTTGTGTTGCCTAATATATTGATGAAAAAATATTTTACTAATAGCAAGTATCTGTAAAAATCATCTTGTAAATCTGAAACTGTAAAGTATAAAAGAAGGCTAAACAGAAATGCAAAGGACCATTTTAAACATTTATTTAAAAATAATAATAAATAAATACATAAAAGATACTTGACTGGCTGTTCTATATCAAAGACTGTGGCTTTCTTCCTTCAGCAGGAAATGTGAGGCATTTCAAGTTAACATTCAAATAAAGGTTGACTCAACTGACAAATAGTATATTGATCAAACAGGTGTGAATACAGAGTGCTAGTTAACAGACTGATGGGATGTTTATGGAGGAATTCTTAAGTATGTGAAAGGTTGTGCATGCAAAGGTCACTTGCGCTAGAAACAAAGTGCCATCTTTTCTGCATTAAATAATGAATGAGGAACTTTTAATCAAGATGTCTTGATAGCATGCAGGTTTAATTTGTTTTTCTCAACTCCATGTGCCAGAATCTGACAGTGTGTTAATAGTAATTAGAATTGGGGACATTGAGGGTGAAGAGGTCACACTCATGTTCAACTGTCTTGACCTAAAGACATAATTATGTCTTCCCTTCCAGTTGGCACAGTGTTTTAATGGGGTGTCAGTCTACTAAGCTTGATCCGATACATGACTGCATCAACATTAACGCAATTCTACACAGGTCGAAATCTTAATCGTAACCGTCAAATATGTTTGGCTATAAAAAATAAATTAAATAATAAATCAATCAATACATAAATCATTAAAACATCTCGATCCTGATTTACAGTTTGGATTAGTAAAAACAGGAGCATGATTATTAGATCTAGATGCTTTATTGCTTTATTGTTTATTGTCGCATGGCTCCCTGGGATCCCATTGTTTTGTTTGGATTTATGTTTTCAGCAGATGTTTTCTTATCTAAGCGTCTTTTGTGCTCAAATCACATTAATGGAAGCTCTACATAACAATACCTTTTTTCCATAGAGTGTTGTGCTGTATTTCAGTACTTATACTTATTGTTAATTACTGTGTAGCAGTACAGCTGAGCATCGTTCATCTTCAACATTAATATTAACCCTGTATAACCTACAGTATAATAGTTTAAGAAATAGATTTTTAACCATTTATTGAACCTTTATACAAAATATATGTCAAATGTATGAATCAATAAATTAATAAATAAGTAGTCCAGTAGTAAGTAGTAAGTTGGTGCAGTTGCTGATGCTATGTTGCTTTATGTGGCCAGAATGTAAGATTAAATTATAATATAAAGCTCAACGCATTGCAATTTAAGAAAACACATGCAAATTGAAAAAACACAACCAAAAAAACAAACAAAAAAAACATCTTCATCAGTTTGACAACACAAGTATTACAAATCCTCACCGCTCATGCATATAATGAAACACGCTGCAAAATCTCACAACACATGAATATAACGAAACGCGCTGGAAATCCTTCACAACACATGCAAATTAAGAAATGCTGAATATCCTCACAACACATGCATTAACGAATTGCGCTGCAAATCCTCACTACACATGCAAATTAACAAACACGCTGCAAATAGCGTACTAATAGCTTATAATGTAAATCAGTAAGAACTTTATAACAGTATCTCAGACTGCTTACTCAAAAATGTATATAGCAAATATAACACAGTACGATTTAAAGGGTTTTATAGCAACTCTGTATAGAAGCATTGAAATGAGGTTGCTGTATTTTCCAAATAGGAATATTTAAAAATAGCTGAACAATATTAGTGCTGTTTACCAACACGTTCCAGAGAGCCTTTATAGCACTCACTTACCCCCAGCATGTGGTATTGAGTGTTTTTCTCTGCATGTGAACCCTGATATGGTGTGAACAAAGGAGAAATAGACAGACATGCAATTTCAACATACCGTTATCTCAATCAAAGCCCGCCTTTTTACATTTCTATGTGTGCTGTGCTCAAATTGGATTTTAGCCACAAATTAATCTGGTTGTGCTTGTTATCACCATATTTGCAATCATTTGAACTTCATTCATTTCTTGATTTTAATTATGCATTTTGGAGTTAGAATACCATGTAATTTGGTGCTACAAGCAAACAATAAAACACATCATAAACTGTATTCGGGTATTAAATTGACTATTTTAATGCAGTCTTCAATAACTAAACTCAAATTAATTTCTGTAAAATAAACAAATTCAAAACAATAATATAGTATATAGCAACCATCCAAAAAGACAAAATTGTTCTTTTTTTAAAAAATAAAACAATGTGATTATAAATCACCAACTTATACAGTAGAAGTCACTGTAAAGATAACAATGTTCAAAAGCCTGTTTTTGAACATCTGCTAATAATGTGAACAAATTCACTCAGTTATTGTCATGTTGAAAGATTCTAATGGATCTTGATTGTTGGAGACACCCAAGAAGCCATCAGGAGTTTTAAAGGGCTGAACATTTGTCACTTTTCCCCAATTAAATAGGATTTTCAAAGCACCCGAGCTACACAAGAGTGTTCTGCTCCTGTTTTTAAGCCTAGCTGGAGTTATTTACATCTGAGATATGAGTTTGACAGCTCAGCTGATGTGACATCACACCCACAGGGCGACTGCGACACCTTGCTTGTCCTGTATTCCCTCATTTTAGCACGTCGTTCACACCAGTCTCTTGCGTGACTTCAGTTGTTTTTGTAAAGCTCAGTAGTGTTCATTTTGTTCCTTCTGTTTTTAATTAATCACTTATTCGGAGACTGACCTTCAGTTTGTTTTTCTTTAATCTGGTTGTGGTTTTTATCAACGTATTTGCATTCATTTGAACTCAGTGTTTCTTGATTGTAATTATGCATTTTATAGTTAGAATGTAATGTATGCTGCTACAAGAAAACTGTAAAACATTTCATAAACTGTATTCGGGTATTAAATAAGTTATTTTAAAGCAGTCTTCAAAAACTAAACTCAAATTAATTTCTAAATTAAATTCAAAACAATAATATAATGACATATTTTTCTATTTATTTATTTTTCTCAATACACTGGTTTTGAATGACTGTCCAGATGGTAGGGTAGGTAAGCACCAGCAGGGACTGAGTGAACCATGTTAGCCAGCCAAACCTGACCCCTTTGAGGCATTTTGTTTATACCTTGTATCCATTTTACTTGGATTATATAAAGATCGCCTGAAAAGCTTTGTGCACATTCCAGTCAGACAAGAGCTATAAGACATAAAAAGGGCAAATTCTAAGCTTACCACTGCAGTCCAAAAGTACAGGGCATTATTTAGTTCACCTAAGTAAATGATGTTACCATGGTGACAAATGAATGGAGGGAAAATACTGTTGAACAAAAATAGCTCTCCCAAATGGATGCTAATTGGACTGATTCAATTTACATAAACTCAGTGCCATGCTGAACAGTATTTAAATGGGTTAAATTGACTTTATTTGAATCCTCATCGTCATGTTGCAGTTGCACTTCTAATCGGACTTGAAAAGAGATTACAGGCTCCTTACAGGTTCCATACAGTATATGACATCTTATACATTTATTTCTCTGAAAATTATGTAAATTACTAATGTATTGTGATGTTAACAATAGAGCAAAAATTTAAATTGTGATTTTTTTTTTACTTATTTAAATAAAACCATATGTTTATAAATCATCAACCTATAAGAGTCACTGTAAAGAAAACAATGTTCAAAAAGCCTGTTTTTGAACATCTGATAACGATTTTAACAATTATTTTAATTTTGAATGATGTTGATGTTGGATCTGTTGTTGGAGACACCCAAGAAGCCATCAGGAGTTTTAAAGGGCTGAACATTTGACACTTTTCCTCAATTAAATGTGTGATGTCTTTTGTGAATAGCTTGTGTTGTGTTGCTGGTGTTTGAAGGGCAGTGAGAGTAATCATGCTTATGCATACTGCATAAATGTAATGTTGCAGAAATTTGATAACTTATACTAGTTGTCATATTGTTTTACTCAAGTGGGTTGGTCAGTGTTAACAGATTATCTTTTTAATGTTTTATATTTTGCTTAACAGCCTTGATAGGAACACTGAATTACAAACTAAATAAATAATATATAAATGATTGAATGTGCTAAATTACTTGTTAACTGTAGTAGTTTATTTTATAATATTACTGATTAAATCCATGTTGGAAAAATAAATCCAGTATATGCTGGTAGGTAAATTTTGAAGTATGGCTGCTGGTCATGAGCTGGTTTAAGCTGGTCATGTGCTAGTCCTATTCTGGTCCTGAGCAGGAGCTAGTTGCTTAGGACCAGGACATGACCAGATAAGAACCAGCTTAAATTAGCTCATGACCTTCTAAAGACCAGTTTAAAGAAGCTCAAACCAGCAGCCATGTTTCAAAACATACATAACCAGCATATGCCATTTTTTTTTTTTTTTTTTTTTTTTTTTATTACATGGATTTAATCAATAATGTTATAAAATAGACTACCACACTAAAAAAAGTAATTTAGCACATTCAGTCATAGATGTATTTATATATTTTGTCATTCAGTGTGCCTATCAAGGCTGTTAAGCAAAGTATAACACATTGAAAAGATAATTTATTTAAAATAAGGGGGCCTCAATATCTTGTCACTATCATTTCATCAGCAGCTGTCCATTAATGTTTGCATCCAGATAAATAACAGGGTATGAAATGCTTACAAACAAGCACTCTGCCTCTTCTCCAGACACAATTTTTTATACAGACTTGAAGCCTTAAGGATTTAAGAGTTTGCAAAATTAGGAACACGCACTACAAGGCCAAACGCCAGTTTCTGGACATTTGGGCCTAAAGTGCTATTAATGCAAACTCCTGAGGTTCCTCAGGTTAAGAGTTCAGCCATGAGTGGAATATTAAATGCATTTTCTCAAGTACAGAATTTGTCCTCTGCAGCCAATGTTATCTAGACCAGGGACTCTCAAGCAGGGCCTTCTGAGTCGAACTTTAAAATAAACAAATTGTGCAATACAACTGATAAAAATACAAATGGTGAAATACAATACATACAAGTTGTGAAATACCAAATCATGATTATCATGTCAAAGGTTGAGATTTATGGAAGTGTATATTCAGTTGCTCTGCATGTTTCAGAGTATGAGCTGTACTGTGTTCATTTACATGTGTGCCGCTTTATAATATTGTGTTTTCAGAGCAAAAAAAAAAAGTCAATGCAACTCTAAAAATTAGAGTAAAAGCCTGTTGCTTAAGTGTAAGATGATTTAACATGTAACAATGAAATATTGCAAATGTTTTAACAATTTTACTGTAAAATACTTTCAATACTGTGTTTTGTGTTAAATTGTCTATTACTGTTTTATTTGTATTTTTACTGCAAATTTCTGACATTTCTTTTTTCATAAATTTAACAGGATATTTTTGATATTTCAGTGTAAAAAGTGAACCCAAATGCTAACACCCTTAAAAGTAAGTATTTTCATTAGCAATATTGTATTTTTCATTGTATCAGAATGACTCAGCAGCAGCAATATGAGACATTTTCATATGAAACTAAATGTCATCAGTCACAGTTCAAATTTAATTCTCAGTGTGTGTCTGATTTAATTACATCATCATTGGCCAAGTCGTGTAGTCATATAAACATCACTTTAAAATAAACACAAGTAAAATAGAACTCTTACTCATTATCTCTTTGTTATTTGAAAATTAACTGATATTAGAGAACCGTGACCATGCCAATGTTTCAATAAATTGCTATTAAAAATCTTATGAAGTATACTTCACATAAATATTTTCCATCATTTCCATCAAAGGTGTTCAGTTTCCAAAAAAAGTTTGGGAACCTCTGATCTAGATGATGCACTGTTCAGCTACTAAACTTTAAATTCCGAGGCGATCGGTTGCGTTTGTTCCCAGGCTATTTAGTGAGAGGGATCAACACAAGGGACGAGGAGATTAAGCTAATTGTGGTGATTTCCACAGAGGCATTATAAGGATGTGCTTGATTTAATGGAACAACATTGTTACAGCATTAGACAAATCCCTCTCATGATGATTCATGACATAATTGATTAAGGCTAAACACAGATGTTTTTATTCATTCGGTGAGTGCTAATGATGTTGTTTGATCAGTGTTACCTAAACCAAAACTAAATTTTTTTTTTTTTAAATCTTCCAAAACAGGTGGATCTGCACACTGATGGTGGATGAGAAGATACCCCTTGACAATGTAAAGCGCTTTGAGTGCCTAGAAAAGCGCTATATAAATGTAAGGAATTATTATTATTATCATTATTAATTATAAAACTAAAGCTCTGACTTTATCTCATTAGTCAAAGGACTTTGTAGCCATGTTTAGCTGTCAGTAAAAGGAAAATAACTCACTGTGCTTCATTCTCTGTTTTCCTTCGCATCCTCTCCACACAGCAGTCCTGCTCCTCTGTCTGAAACCTCCCCTCCGACACGCTGCCTGTCGTTTTGTCCCGTAATGAGTCTGCTCCGTCTGTCGCTGCGGAGTATGATGGTCAACACCATATGTGTGTGTTCTCTTCCTCAAGGCCACGTCCGAACACACAGAAAGAGTGTGCAGACCAGTTTTTTTTTTAAATGTTCTGTCCACAGGTAGCCATTAGTTATTGTTAAGACCTGTTTTTCACCACCATCTGTTGTGCATATCTTTCCCTTTGTAGAAAGTTTATTTAGGTGAATCTTTTATTTTAAATACTGTATAAAATAAGATATAGAACCTTTTTGGCAATGGAGGGGCTCCCTGAATGTTTATATATATCTTTTTTTTTTTTTTTTTTTTTTTTTTTTTTATGTAATTTATTCATGTGATGTCAAATCAGAATTTCAGCAGCCATTACTCCAGTCTTTCAAGTGTCACATGATCCTTCAGAAATCATTCTAATATGTTGATTTGCTGTTCACAAAGCATGTCTTATTATTATAAATGTTGAAAACAGATGTGCTGCTTAATAATTTTGCGGAAAACATAATATATTTTAACTTTTTTTTTTCAGGTGCAATAAGGAGGAATTATTTCACACAGATTTTCTTTGTAACATTATAAATGACTCTGCTGTCACTTTGTTGATCAGTTTAATTGCTAAATTAGGGTTCTCAGTGTTATATTCTGCTCAGTGTTCTCAGAATATATTGGTTGCCATTATAGCATGGAAACAAATAAACTGTGGAAAGTTCATTTCTGAATGTGTGAGATGTGTCCATCTCTTTTGTTGTTTTTCAGATTATTTCTGCTGCAGTTAAAATTTGTCGCTTGCTGTCATCTAGTTTTCAGTCGTGTTCTTTCTCTCTGGTGCTTTTGAATTTGGATTTGTTTTTGCCACTCACGCATTGATTTTTGTGCTGCAAACACCCTCTCTTGGGTGTTTCTGAAGTAATGGAAGGAAGATTTGTTCATATTTTTCATTCCCTCTGTTGGGGGGTTTGCTGGAGAGAGCTTGGACACATGATGTCTAGTTAAACTGGATATTGTGTGCTTGTCTTTTGTATAAGCAGCAACTTTGCCGAGAAGGCTCTTTTGGGCCCATTTCATAGAGAGAACATTGATTGTGGATTATGTGTGTATGTGTGTGTCAGAGAATGGGAACATAATCGCAGAAAAAAGTTTCCCCCTACTATTTTTTGTGTCATTTTTAATGAGCACAAATCATAGGGGGAAATGTGTGTTTAAGCTGGGGGAGTAGTATACGGCACAATAAGAAAAAATCCCACTCTTGCCTTTACCTCAAATAATAAAGAAAAATCCAGTGAATATGTGTGTTTATGTGTGTGGGTGGTTTTTAAACTGCAATGACAATAGAGTTTTCTGCACTTAGACTGAAAAATGAAGAAAGTGCACTGAAGGTTTTTTAATGGCCAGGCAGGAGGCAGCGCATTAAAAATTAAAAGCTTTGTGTGGGTTGGCAGTGTTGGCGCACAATGATACACCATGAGAAACAAAGGAACAGAAATAATAAGAAAAAAGAGAGAGACAGGGGAAGGGTGAGAGACATATTTTACCTTTGTTTAGATTTTTCTCACTTCAAGGCATTAGGTGGGAATTACTTTGTAATTGAATTGCAAGGTTGTTTCATCAAAAACGTGTGCTCACACTAT